>NW_022630995.1:55370354-55601514 GCF_010015895.1 Lontra canadensis
CTAAGGCAATCTACATGTTTAATGAGATCCCTACCAAAATACCATCCTTTTTTTTTTTTTTTTCAAAGAAATGGAACAGATAATCCTAAAGTTTATATGGAACCAGAAAAGACCTCGAAGAGCCAGAGGAATACTGAAAAAGAAAGCCAAAGTTGGTGGCATCACAATTCCAGACTTCAAGCTCTATTACAAAGCTGTCATCAAGACAGTATGGTACTGGCACAAAAACAGACACATAGATCAATGGAACAGAATAGAGAGCCCAGAAATAGACTCTCAAATCTATGGTCAACTAATCTTTGACAAAGAAGGAAAGAATGTCTAATGGAAAAAAGACAGTCTCTTCAACAAATGGCGCTGGGAAAATTGGACAACCATATGCAGAAAAATGAAACTGGACCATTTCCTTATACCACACATGAAAATAGACTCAAAATGGATGAAGGACCTCAATGTGAGAAAGGAATCCATCAAAATCCTTTAGGAGAACACAGGCAACAGCCTCTTTGACCTCAGCCACAGAAACTTCTTCCTAGGAACATTGCCAAAGGCAAGGGAAGCAAGGGCAAAAATGAACTATTGGGATTTCATCAAGATTGAAAGCTTTTGCACAGCCAAGGAAACAGTTAACAAAACCAAAAAACAACTGACAGAATGGGAGAATATATTTGCAAACAACATATCAGATAAAGGGCTAGTATCCAAAATCTATAAAGAGCTTATCAAACTCAACACCCAAAGAACAAATAATCCAATCAAGAAATGGGCAGAGTAGGGGCAATCGGTGGCTCAGTGAGCTAAGCCTCTGCCTCCAGCTCAGGTCATGATCTCAGGGTCTCGGGATTGAGCCCTGCATCATGTTCTCTGTTCAGCAGGGAGCTGGCTTCCCCCTATCTCTCTCCCTGCTGCTCTGCCTACTTGTGACCTCTCTTTCTCTGTCAATTTTTTTTAATTAAAAAAAAAAAAAAAAAGAAATGGGCAGAAGACATGAAGAGACACTTCTGCAAAGATATCCAGATGGCCAACAGACACATGAAATGTGCTCCACATCACTCAGCATCAGGGAAATACAAATCAAAACCACAATGAGATACCACCTCACACCAGTCAGAATGGTTAAAATTAACAAGTCAGGAAATGACAGATGCTGGTGAGGATTTAGAGAAAGGGGAACCCTCCTACACTGTTGGTGGGAATGCAAGCTGGTGCAACCACTCTGGAAAACAGCATGGAGGTTCCTCAAAAGGTTGAATATAGAGCTATCCTACAACCCAGCGATCACACTACTGGGTATTTACCCTAAAGATACAAATGTATTGATCTCAAGGGGTATGTGCAAGTGAATGTTTATAGCAGCAATGTCCACAATAGCCAAACTATGGAAAGAACCTAGATGTCCATCAACAGATGAATGGATAAAGAAGATGTGGTATATATATACAATGGAATACTATGCAGCCATCAAAAGAAATGAAATCTTACCTTTTGAAACAACGTGGATGGAACTAGAGGGTATTATGCTGAGCAAAATAAGTCAATCGGAGAAAGAAAATTATCATATGATCTCCCTGATATGAAGAATTTGAGAGGCAATGTGGGGGATTTGGGGGTACGGAAGGAAAAAATGAAACAAGAAGGGATCGTGAGGGAGACAAAACATAAGAGACTTTTAATTTCACAAAACAAACTGAGGGTTGCTGTGGGGGAGGAAGAAGGTGGTTGGGTTATGGATATTGGGGAGAGTATGTGCTATGGTGAGTGCTGTGAAGTGTGTAAACCAGGCGATTCACAGACTTGCACCCCTAGGGCTAACATACACTGTATGTTCATAAAAAATTAAATATTAAAAAAAATTTTTTTGAAGGTGTTTTCTACAGTATTGGTGTAAGGTTGGGAGCTATACCATCTATCAAGACCCTAAAAGAACATGAACCCTTTAATTTAACATACCCCTTCCAGGAACCATGCTTCAGATAAATGTTCACAGGATCACAGAGGGGTCATAGCACCATTGTCTTTGGAGCAACAGGCTAGAAACAACTTGACTATTCATGAGTAGGGGCTGCTAAATAGAAAATGTGAGCTCCCTGACTGGTAGAGACCACTATGTCTGTTCATGGCTCTCTCGTTTGTGCCTACATTAAATCCTGGACAGAGCAGGGGCTGAGTAAATATTTGTTAAATGAATGGTTGAATTACAATAATGAGATATTATGCAACTCTGACAATGAATGAGAACAACATGTACTGAGCTTGAAAGGTGTCCCCAACTTATCAAATGATAAAAAGAAAAATGCCAACTTTCTGAAAGTGTGCAAAAATATCAACAGTGTTTATAGCTGTGAGAAGATAATTACTTGACACTCTCCTAGGCTTCTTCTTTTCTTTAGGACCATATATTACTTTTCCTATTTTTTAGAAATCTAGTTTGTTTTTCAAAAATACACTATCACATTCCAAACAGTCTTAGCCAGAATTCAGAGATAAGGCCTTAACCAACTCAGAAAGGCTAGACTCAGGGTTCTAGGATCTTAGTAATAGGAGGAAGAAGCATTTACTGAGCACCTACTATACACCAAGCCCCAAGATCAGCTCTCACCAGCACAACTTCACCTAACTGTGCCAATTCAGTGAGAAGGTTCCATGTCCTTATTTAACAGTTGAAAGCATTGAATAAACTGAGTGTCAGAGGAGTGACCCCATTTGCAATGCAGTATAAATATTTAAGAAGGAGTCTTTTAGCATCTGATGGTTCTGAACTCAGATTATATCTCTCCCACTGTGTAACCTTGAGAAAATAGCTTCACCTCTCTGAGTTTCAGTGTTCTCATCTGTATAATGGGTGAGTAAGATACCTAAATCATACAGGTAGGCTTTTTCTTTTTTATTGAGATATAATTGACATATAACATTATGTTGGTTTCAGACATACAACATGACTCAATATACATATAAATTGCAAAGTGATCACCACAATTTGTCAGGTTAACATCCATCACCACAACAGTTGCACACTTTTTCTTGTGATGAGAATTTTAAAGATTTACTCTCTTAGCAGCTTTCAAATATGCAATACAGTATTATTAATATAGCTGCCTGCTGCACTTTACATTTCCATTACTTATTTATTTTATACCTTTTGACTACCTTTACCCATTTGGCCCATATACAAGCAAACACTTAATTATCTACTACTAATACACGCATACCTATAAGTTTTTATTCTTTTTTGAAACAAATGGTAGACTCCTATATACTTTCGGAGTCTTACTTTTTTTACTTAATATGTATTAGCAATCTTCCTATAAATGTACCTGACAAACGTCTTCAATGTGCAGATAAATAAAAATGTATTTAACAGTCCCCTTCTGCTGGACATCTAGGTTGTTTCTGATCTGCAATTATAAACAATGATGCAAAGAATAACCTTATGTTTACAGCATTTCTCCCCAATAGGAGCATAAATGTTGGCTAAATTCCTAGAAGTAGAAGTGCCAGGTCAAAGAATGCATGCATTTGTAAATTTCACAGCTGCTTCCAAATTGTCTTTTGTAGAGTTGTGCAAATTTGCTCTGTTGCCAGGTACATATAAAAGTACTTGCTCTCCTGTGGCTCTAAATTTTGGATTTTTGCCAATCTAGTAGGTGAATAATGACATTTCCTGGGTAGTTTTAATTTGCATTTCTCTTTTTATGATAAGTTCAACATTTTTCATGTGTTTTATATTTCCATTTATATCTTTTTTTCTATCTGTTCACATCCTTTGCCCATTTGTCTTTGGATTGCGAGTGTGAAATAATAGAACACATATATATATTGGTCTCTGCTCCCAGTTCCTTGCTCAGAGCTCCAAAAACCCTTACAATTTCATAAGTGATAAGAGCACTAGGAGCATCCTTTGTTCTAATACTTGGTTTGATTCTGCTTCCTGATGCCAAGTTTCTAAATTCTTTTGAATTTCTTGGGTGATAAGGAACGTCTTTTGTTCTAATGAGAGAACGCTTAGTTGGCTTCTGGATGGGAGCTGGTCACCAGAAAGACCAAACCATTATTAGGAGCTTGGAATTTTCAACCTCACCTCCAATTTTTCAGTGAGGGTAGAAGGGGTGAAAATGGAATCAATGATGGATCATGCATATGAGATAAAAATCTCAGAAGTACAGGTTCAGAAATCTTTCAAGTTGGTGAACCTGCGGAGATGTATGGAGAGTGGCACTCCTGGAGAGGACCTGGAAGCTCGGTGCCCTTTCCACTTACCTTGTCTTATGCATCTCTTCCATCTGGATGCTCATCTGTATCCTTTATCATAGCCTGTTTAAATAAACATAAACAGTTGTCCTCAATTCTGTGAGCTCCTTTAACAAATTAGTCAAACCCAAGAAGGAGGTCATGGGAACCTCTGATTTATAGCTAATGAGTCAGAAGAACAGGTGATTAGCTGGACTTGGGACTAGTGCCTGAAGTGGGATATGAGGGTGGTCTCCTGGGGATGAGCCTTTACACTGTGGGATCTGACACTATCCCCTAGTAGATTGCATTGGATTTGAGCTAAATTGTAGGACACCCAGTTAGTGTTGCTGAATTGTGACACACCTAGTGTCAGAGTAATATGGAGAACAAAGGCAGAAGGAAATGGAGAAAAAGTTAAATGTCCTTCTAACCTACAGCCCATTGACGAACACTTGAATACTAGAAACAGTCAGAATATAATGCTCCTCCAGCAATTTCCCAAGGTCTTAATGTTAATGCCTTGCTAGAGCAGAAGCAGCCTTAGTTTGACAATAGCAAAGCCTCCAGTATCCGGTGAGTCTTCCTTAGCATACAAAAGTCCTTTTGGAATTTCCTTTGTGTTTACTTCCCCCAACCCCAAAGTATACAATCCATTGTCCCTCACATTCCTGGGGCAGCAGCTCTTTCTGCCCCAGGGTCTTGTCCTGTACCTCTATAAAATCACCTTTTGCACCAAAAATGTCTCAAGAATTCTTTCTTGGCTGTCAGCTCTGGACCCCAACAACACTACTCCAAAAACACATCAAGAGTGTTCCGAGTGTAGTGGTGGTGTCAGAGGAATGGAGAGACATGAAGCAAAGATTTTCTAAGCACCGGCTCTTTCTCTTCCGTTTCCTAATTAACCATTTGTCTGGGACATGAGTTGGAAATGTTTCTCCCAATTTGTCTCGTGCTTCTGAGATTGCACAGTGTTTTCCTTTGCTCTTTTTTTCTGTAGAAAGGGCATGAGGTTGGGTAAGCCACTGCCAGAGCTGTCAAACTCCAGGTTACTGCTGATTAGGTCTCGTGATCTTACTAGAAAAAAGACTGCAATTTCTACTAATAATATGCAAGTACCCAGTTGTATGTTACAGTCTTCTTTTTCCTTAAAATATAAAAATTTACTTTTAAGAAATGATTTGCTCTGAAGTGTGAACTTCATAAGGTTTCCTTGAGATTTGCACATGATTTTCTCTTTTACTAAAGAGAACGCATTTGGATTAAAGAAAAAAAAAAAAAACTTAGAGAAAGATGCTAATCTCTTATCTCAGACAAGAGTGCCTATGATTTTTGCCATAATACTTGGACCATGTGACCTTAAAAAGGTGCTACTAGAGGATTACATTTCATGATCCAATTTTTTTAAGAGGTGAACAAACCCCTTTGGGTGTTGATTTGAAAAATGAAAGGTAGAAAGTGACAACTTTGTGACACCATTTAAGAACGATAGATGGTTTTGATAAATTCAACACTTGTACTAAAGCCCGGCTTGGGATCCCATTTAATCATTCTAAAATCTATCCACAAAGGGTTTCCTGGGCGCTTTTAAGTTGAGGGAGGTTATGACAAGAGATTTTCCAACATCACAGCATGTCACGTGGCAAGTTGGTGTGTGAGAAATATTTGCTGGCTGACTGGTATACTTTGCTATGTATAGTACAGTTTTGAAGAATGCAGAACTTTCTCTGAGGAAATGAAGAAAAGAGTTATTTCCTGACCTCGATTTGTTAGTATGAGACTTGTACATAGGTAATGCTAGCATCCTTCTTTCCCCTCAAACACTAATGGGGTGAACTCTGAATCACTTAAACTGATCATTTCACATAAGGAACCATAGCAGACTCCTCCAGTGACTTTTCCTTTACTAGAGATGGTTGCTGGGTCCTCCATCTTCATCCAGAGATGGTTGCTGAAGTGATCTGTCTTGTGTTTCATTGCAGCTGGATGACAGCTGGATATATGGCTCACACATCATGCCGGGCATCCCTCCCAGATTCCATGGATTCCCACATAGCCTCAACCAGGAGACTGTGAGCCAAACTGGCAAGAATACAAAAGCCATCATACTCTCTCCACCTCTCATAACTCTAAATTTGGTGCAATTAAGACATTAAACTGATCATAGCAAAGTGTGCACAGAAGAGGTTAATTCTGTGAAAAGTATAAATTACTCTTTTACACCGACATAGATGTTGAGCTTTTGCTATATGCCAGGCAGTCTCCAAGTTTAGAAGGTCCAGCAGTGAATGAGACACACAAGATCCCAACTTTCATGGGAGAGACAGAAAATATATATAACATACACACAAACAGGGTAATTTGGGGGACATGACAGCTTAGACCAGCTAGCCCAGGAAGGCTTCTCTGAGAGGGTAACTTTTGAGCTGGGAGTTTTACCAAGTGAAAATGAGCCAGCTATGGAAAGAGTCAGGGAAATAAGAATATAGGAGCAGGGGCCAATGAGGGCAAATCCTCATGCTGGAAAGGATTCATGGAAAGAATCAAAGAAAGGGAGAGGACATTTCAACCCTTTTATATTAAAGAACTGAGCCAGCTTAACCTTCCCATTATATAAATTCATAAACAGAGATTCAGGAAAATTATTTTCGAAAGGCCACCCATCTTGGGCAACATGAGTAAAGGTGACCTTCTTGATGGCTGTCCAGCTAGCTCTTCCTACACTATGACACTTTTTATATACACTCCTACATATCTGATGTTAAACTTCATAGATATTCCTAATCTGTGACATGACTCTAGCAAGGAGGAAGATAACCTGATTTAGCTATGGAGTTGGAAAGAACAGAGAAAAGCACTCAAATGCATATTAACCCATCTTCCATTTAGAGAGCTACCTACCCAGGCACTCAGGATTCTCAAGCATTGTAAAAGCAATTCTAAATGATACTTTAAAAAAAGAAAAAGAAAAAAGAAAGTGTCACTCAAAAGTCCCAAAAGAATGATGGAAAAGAGAATGTTGGCTAGGAGGCTAGGATGGTTGTAAAAGGGTCACTTCAATCCCATTAAAAGATTTCAAAGGAAATTGTATGAATAACATTGCACTGGGGGGAAAAAAGAAAAAAATATATATATATAATGATCTCCCCACATGCCCATATGTATTATATATAGTTGTATATGTAATATATATAATTCATTATATATATTATATAAAAGTATATGAAAGGCTGCTGTTATGCCCAGCAAAATTCTAGCTGGACCTCTTGGTGCTGTCCATTAACAGAAAGTACACAGTGTTCCTAATTATAGGAACCAGGTAAGAAGACTGGCATGTGCTTGCTGATCTTGTGGATTCAGCTTTCCATCCACACACACTCAGGGCTCAGATGCTCATAGGGCAGTGCCCTTCACCCCTGGACTTTTTTCCCAGACTCTGACCTCCTCTGTCTCCCTTCCCCCAGGAAACCCGCCACTCAGAGTCTCAGCTTCAAGTTGCCTGAGTCCAGGATGGCCAAGGCAAAGGTCAGCATTTGGAGAAGGCAAGGCTGACTTGTAGGAGAGTCTTCTAGAACATTCCCCAGGGGTGTGGTGGGAGCGGGAAGGGGGGAATCTTCAAGACAAGCAAATCTCCTGGGTGCTACTATTGTGCCCTCTTACTGAATGCCTTGTTTGCATTTTGCTAAAAGACACTCTTTCCTTTCCACAGAGGATGAGAAACAGAGAGAAAGAAGAGGATCAAGAATCTCGGCCTGCCTCCTATGCACACTTCAGCCTCTAGAACAGCAAAGGGAAGTTTTCCCCCAAGGCCTACAGCGTTCGAGCTCCCTCAGTCACTGCAGCTTTGGTTTCCATGAAGACTTTCCTCCCTGCTGGTGTGTCTGATGGAGGCCTGATCCCATTTAGGATTCAGCCACCCTGAATCTAACAGCTCATCACCTGGGCCCTAGAAGGAGGAGAAGTTTGGAGAATCCAAAAGAGTTAATCTTACGCAATTCTCAGAAATTGGTATTCTCTTTATATGGGACCAGCCTCTTTCTCTCAGGCCAAATTGACAGAAAGGGATCCAAGAAGCAGTCCAAAAAGTAAATTGTTGAGGCTCTCTTTTAAACCACATCCTGCAGTTTGAAAATAAAGCATCTTATTTTTAGAATGCCAGCAGAATTGTTCTGGCTCTGCCCCTGCAGTTTCAATAGTGGCTTTGGGCTCTAAAACCCTGACCTTGAAAAGAAAACGTTTACATTGTAAATGCACTGGCACTCTGAAGACTATTCTATCATGGAATAGCCAATGGAGGCTAAAAGTTCAGAAGCGGCTTTGTCCTTTCTTCTGAAAGGCCTAATCCGCTGGGCTTTCACAGTGACAAAATCAACTCTTAGCAGTAATTGTGCATGGGTTCTAGCTATGAACTTGCATAAAATTTGAAATTTCACACAACCAATCCTGTTCTGGGGATTTTACCACCAATCATCAGGAAATGGAGCTTCTCGAGGGGTTTCAGATGAAATCAGAGCGTGCAGGCCCTTAGGCGAGGAAACTTGCTAACAAAATGCCTTTAATATCATCCATTCTTCCCAAACACACACAGGACCCTGCTTGGCGGGGCTGGCCCTTGAGGACTGCAGAGGCACCAAGGTTCTGATATGGTGGCTTCAAGAAAACAGACATGTTATTTCAGATATCTGGAGTCAGCTGACCAAGGCACTCAGATATTCTTACTGTTCCAGAGTTAGGTGGATAAAGAAAAGCCTCACAGTGGCTTGATGGCCATCTCCAGGGTCTCTGCTGGAGCATCAGGGGCTAGGATTCAGTCCACACTGCCAAGTAGGCAAAACCATAGTCAGTGGGTAGAACAAACTGGAGGAAGCTTTCAACTCATATTGGAGGTGGGAGGTGTCTCCCATCTGGTGATTAGGACTGTGAAGCTAGAACAATCCAAATCCAAGGGCCATGATCCATTTGTCATTGGAGATGCCCAAGAGCTTAACTACCGATGGGAGTGGGGACTCCTTCATTGATGAGTCCTGATTCTGGTTCTCTCTGTGGCATGACCAGCATCACAGTGTGGCCCACGTGGCCTCATAAGAACAGCTTTGGAAAACGATACTAAGTGAATGGGGCATGACCAACGCATTCACTTCTCCAGGGTCTCAGACTCCTCAGAAAGTTCACCCTATGTGCCGTAGTTATTTCATTAACTCATTTAAACTGCATAGCAACCCTCAGGAAGCAGGTACTGTTGTCATTCCTACTTTACATGTAGGAAACTAGGGTTCAGAGGTTAAGCAATTTGTCCAAGGTCACAAAGCAAGCAAGTGACAGAGGAGGAAATCCTGGCTGTCATTCCCCAGAGTTTGCTCTGTTAATCTCTAAACTCTTCTGGCCCAGAATGACCTCTGCAGGCTCACTGATATACAGTACCAGGACCACCACTGTCTGCTGTATCTGCCTTCCTTACTCGGGCTTGTTCCACTGACACATCAGAACTCCTTTGGTGTCAATTTTGTAATTGCAAGATCCCCTTCCCTCCCTACTAGGCTGCAAAAAACCTCAAGGTTACCCTTTGGGTTGATAGTAGGCCTTTCCATCATCTTATTTTTCAAATATACCTCTCCCCAACATACACAGCATCTGCCACCAATACACTCAAAGCTAAAGAATGAAAGATTTGGTGTCCATTGAATTGCCTAGGTGTTATCAAATCAAAAAGAAATGAGGCCAAGGTAAATACATATATTTGTATATGTGTATATACATATAGATTGCTTTTGTGTCTTAATATTTTGTGTTCTAAATAATTCTTGGTTGAAATCCAAAACAAAGGGAATATTAACATAATAGCTAACGCTTACGTAGTGCTATGTGCCAGGCTCTTAAGCTTTTTTCTTATATTAACTAATTTAATCCTCACAAAACCCTATGAGGTTAAATAGTATTATTATCCCCATTTTAAAGGATGAGGAAATCAAGGCACAAAGAACTGAGTCACTTTCAGGTTCAGTACTTGAATGAGTACCCAACTAGTATTGCCAGGTGAGAGAGGACAGTAGACCAAACAAAAGTAATCTTAGAAGAGGTACAGAAAACAATTTGAATTCAAGAGACATCACAGAGGAACAAATCAACAGCATCAGAAATGAGTGACAAAGGAGAAACACCAAGATAGTTCCCAAGCTTCTTGTTAGCTCAGCTCCTTGCCATAAACAGGAAAAATTCCACCTCCATAACTCTATTCAGCCTTTTCCCTTTTATTTGGAATGCCCTTCCATACTCTTCCTTGACTTCCCAAGTTATGAAATCTAATGCTTATAGCCCTTCTATCCACTCTAAATGGACACTCCCAGGTGCGTTTGCTATTTGCATCCAGCTTTTTGTCTTCATCTTTTTTCCTCTATATTTTGAGCTTTGCAGATTTGAAGAAACAGCATC
The DNA here is from genome assembly GCF_010015895.1 of Lontra canadensis. NCBI lineage: Eukaryota > Metazoa > Chordata > Mammalia > Carnivora > Mustelidae > Lontra > Lontra canadensis. The sequence continues at coordinate 55,381,011 of NW_022630995.1, forward strand.
ATAAAAAGCAAGATGTCCCAAACTTTAGCCATTTGAGTGTTGATTTTGTGACTCTTGTATAGTCATGACTATGTTACTTTTCACTTTGTTCTTTTATTTGTTTATTTTAGGACTGCTTTAGCTCTACAGAACATTTGTGATGCTAGTACAGAGCATCCCCATATTTCCCACATCTGGTTTTCCCCATTATTAACATCTTAGGTAAGTATGGTATCTTTGTCACTATTAATGAACAAATGTTGGTATATTATTACTAACTAAATGCCATAAATTTAATCAGATCTTCCTAATCTTTTTAATTAATGCCTTTTCTTCTTGTTCAGGATCCCATCCAGAATACCACATTACAGTTAGTCATCCTGTCTCCATAAAGTTCCTCATGGCCATGATAGTTTTTCAGACCTTCCTTGTCTTTGATGATCTTGACAGTTGTGAGGAGTACTGGTCAAATATTTTGTAGAATGTCCCTGAATTTAGACTCGTTTGATGGTTTTATGATTAAAATGGGATTATGGGTTTGAAGGAGAAAGATCAAAGAGACAAAGGACCATTCTTATCATATCATATTGAGGGTACATGCTGCCAACATGATTTTTGACTATTGATACTGACCTTGATCAACTGGTGGGAATGTGTCAGGATCCTCCATGGCAAAGTTACTCTTTTTCCTCCCTTTCTGTACTACACCCTTTGGAAGGAAGTCACTATGCACAGCCCACACTTAAGAAGTGGGGAGTTATCTTTCACTAATTTGAGGACAGGGTAACCATCTACATACATTATTTGTAATTCTTCTGCATGAGAGATTTATCTATTCTGTCCCATTTATTTATTCCTTTATTTATGTCAGTATGGGCACACGGATACATAGTCTATTCTTACAACCCAATACTACTAATTGGTTTCTTCTGCTCAAATTATTGCAGCTTTGGTCATTAGGAGTTCTTTCAGCTGGCTCCTATGTTCCTTTGATATGGCCCCATTATTGTGAGTTTTCTCTCTCACTCTCTTATTTTTTTAAACACTTCCTTACTTTCTGACACTGTAGGAGACTCCAATCTCATCTCGTGTATTTCCTGTCCCATTCATAGAATAAGTCATTTTTCTAATGAGCCTTGGCTCCTTTTTTGAGCATGATATTAAGAAATAAGATCTGTGTTCTAGATATGCTCATTGTTATTGGGTATTGTTTGTAGTCCCTTTCAACTGACAGAGGAAGGAAATATAAATGTGTATGTAAACCTGGGATAAACAGATATCCACAAACATTTCTATATATAACCGTTGGTATCAATTTTAAGCTTAATGTGAGTTCATACTGATGTTTTCAATTCTAATTTGTTACCATTGAAACCATTCTAGCCTTTTCCCTCACCTGTCTGTATCTTGCCACTCCAACCATGAGAAGCCTGGCTCCCATCACCCACCACCTGTTTATTTCATTATTCAATTCCCATATACATGTTAGCAGTATCAGAATCATTAACTACCCCTGTAGGAAATAACTTTATCAACTAAAGTACAGCACTTATGTGCAGGTTCTTCTGCCTGTACTCTTATAGACGCCACTTTTTTCCAGGTACTAGGATCAACACCTTTCCCTCCATCTCCTTCAATGAGGTTATTTCAAATACTTGCAATACAGTTAGATTGTTTTATAATATTCTCCATCCCACTCTGGCATGTCCCATATCCCAATCTCTTACATGACTTTTTCTTTTGAGAGAGAGGTAGGGAGAGAGAAAGAGGGAGGGAGGGAGGCTGAAAGACAGAATTCCAAGAGGTTCCATGCCCAGTACAGAGCCTGATGCAGGGCTCAATCTCACAACCCCAAGACTATGACCTGAGCCAAAATCAAATGTAATATGCTTAACCAACTGAGCCACCCAGGTGCCCCCCAAATAACCTCATGTTATGAGGTTATGAGGTTAGTGTTCACTCTTCAATGTTTATGCTTTAATGTTTTATGGGTTTTGGCAAATACATGGTACAATAACAGTATTATTCAGAATAGTTTCATTTATAAACAAATCACAGGTGTGTCACCTATTCAGCCATCCCTTTCCCTCATCTGGAAGCCACCATTTTGTTTTGTTTTGTTTGTTTTTGTTTTTGTTTTAGGTTTTTTTCTTTTTTTTGCAGACTCTATAGTTTTCTCTTTTTCAGAATGTTATATAAATGGAATCATAAAGTATTTAGGTGTCTCAGGCTGGCTTCTGTCACTAACAGTATGCATTTAAGGTTCATCCATGTATCCATATGACTCGATAACACATTCCTTTTTGTTGTTGAATATACATTATTTCTTTGTATGGATGTGCCACAGTTTGTTTATTCATTCACCTATTTTAGGACATACCAGTTCGCTTCCAGTTTTTGGCAATTATGAATAAGGCTGCTATACACATTGACATACAATTTTTCTGTTAATATCAATTTTCAAGTCATTTGGGTAAATACCTCAGGATATGACTGCTTGTAAGAAACTTCCATTGTCTTCCAAAGTGGCTGTACCATTTTGCATTCTAATCAGAATGAGAGTTCCTATTACTGTGCATGCTAACCAGCAATTAGTATTGCCATTTTTTTTTTTTTTGGCTCTCCTGACAGCTATGCAGCAATATCTCATTGTAGTTTTGATTTACATTTCTTCAATGACAAAATTTCTTTGTTTACTGCTGCAGCAAGTTGCCACACACCAAGTGAATTTAAGAACACAAAAGTGTTACATTTTAATAGAATAGGTTAGAAGTCCAACGCTGGTCTCACTGAGCTAAAATCAAGGAGTCAGCAGGGCTACACTCCTTCTGGAGGTTCTAGGGGACAATCTGTTCCCTTGACTCCCACAGCTTCTAGAAGATGCTAAAATTCCTTGGCTCCTGGCCTCTTCCTACCTTGTCAAACCCAACAGCAGAGCATCACTGTGATCCTTCTCCTGTCACGCATCTCCTTCTGAGTGCATGAGGACATTTTTCTAGTTTTAAGGACTCACATGATTGGATCCACCAGAATAATTCAGGATAATCTCCCTTCTCAAGTTCTTTAAACATATGTGCAGTCCCTTTGCCATGAAAAGTAATATATACACAGGTTGTGAAGATTAGAATGTGTACATATTTGGAGGGCCATCATGCTGCCTACCACATAAAGATATTGAGCATACTTTCATATGTTTATTTTCCATCTACCTTCTTCGATAATGTCTTTTCAAACGTTTTGCCAATTTTTTAAATTGAGTTTCTCATTTCTTATTGTTGAGTTCTAAGAGTCCTTTGCATATTTTGAATACATGTCCTTTAAAGTTATGTTTGCCAGTATTTCCTCCTAGTCTGTGGCTGCCCTTTCATATTCTTAAAAGTGTCTTTTTTCAGTGAAAAAAAGTTGTTAATTTAACAAAGCTCAGCTTACCTATTTTTTCTTTCATGAATCATGAATCATGCTTTTGGGTTAAAATTTATGATCCATTTTGAGTAAATTTTTGGTAAGGTGTAAGGTGTATGTCTAGGTTTATGTGTTACGTATGGACGTCTAATTGTTCCAACACCATTTGTTGAAAAAACTATCCTTTCTCCTTTGTCAAAGATCAGTTGACTATATTTAGGAGGTTCTGGGCTCCCTATTCTGTTCTATTGGCCAATGTGTCCATTCTTTTTCCCATACACTTTAGTTTTAATGTAAGTCTTGAATTTGGTAATGCAAGTCTCTCAGTTTTGTTCTTCAGTATTGTGCTAGCTATTTTACATCTTTGCTTGTCCATGTAAAAAAATGCAAAGTCTGAATTTTTTAGAGTCAGATGGTTGATATCTACAAAATAGCATGTTGGATTCTGATTGGAATTGCATTGAGTTGATAGATCAAGCTGGGAATAATTGACATCTGAGCAATATTATCTCTTCCAACCTATAAGCACAGAATACCGTTTCACCTATATAATCTCCTATTATTTCTTTCATTGGTCTTTTGCTCTTTTCCATATACATATCCTGCATAAATATATACATATAATATATATTTTAGAGAGACAGAGTGGGTAAGCAGGAAGCAGGGGGAAGGGCAGAAGGAGAGAGGGACTCTTAAGCAGGCTCCATGCTCATCATGGAGCCCCAAGCAGGGCCCAACTGCATGAACATGAGATCATGCTAAGCCTAAATCAAGAATTAGACAATCAATAGCTACCCAGATGCCCCATATTTTGTTATTTTCTTTTCCTCCAAGTTTTTATTTAAATTCCAGTTACTTAACATACTGTGTAATATTAATTTCAGGTATACAGTTTAGTGATTCAACACTTCTGTGCAATAGCCAGTGCTCTCCTTAATTCTCATCATCTATTTAATGCCATTCCCTACCCACCTTCCCTCTGGTAACCATCAGTTTGTTCTCTATAGTTAAGAGTTTGTTTCTTGATTTGTCTCTCTCTCTCTCTTTTTCCTTTGTCTGTCTTGTTTCTTAAATTCCACATATGAGTGAAATCATATGGCATTTGTCTTTCTCTGATTTATTTTGCTTAGCTGAATACTATCTTGCTTGTTGCAAATGGCAAGATATTTTGTTAGATTTATACCTATTACATTTTTATGCAGTTGTAAATGGTATTTTCTTTTCATATTTTAGTTGTTCCTTGTTGATATATAGAAAGGCCTTTCACTTTTATACATTGACCTTATATCCACTTAGCTTATTGTACTTGCTTATTAGTTCGAAGAGTTGCTGGGTTATTTTGTAGATTCTTTGGGATTTTCTACATAGCCAGTCATACCATCTGTATTTTTTAATGGCTATATTTGACTAGTCACATTCAAAGTGATTATTGGTATTGTTGGGTTAGTATCTTTCCTGTTTGCAACTGCTTTCTACTCACTGCATTTGTTCTTGGTTTCTTTCCCTCTCTTTTTGCCTTCTCTGCTTTTAATTGAACATTTGATATGATAACATTTTTAATTAAAAATTTTATTTATTTAAGACAGTTACAGGTTTACAGGAAGATTGGGCAGAAAGTAGTTTCCATAGACTTCCTCCCACCCCATCATCTTGCATTACTGTGGTATATTTTTTACATTGATTAGCCAACATTAATGCATTATTATTAACTGAAGTCCATACTTCACATTAAGAGTCACTCTGTGTTGTACCTTTTGTGAGTTTCAACAAATGTATAGTTACATGCATCCACCATTACTGTATCACACAGAGCAGTTTCACTATGGGCATATTCTTTGTGCTCCACTTATTCATCCTGTCCTCTCCCTCTCACAAACTTCTGACAACAACTGATCCTTTTATTGATGTCATAGTTTTGTGCTTTTTCAGAATGTAATATATTGGGTTAATCTAGTACATAACCTTTTCAGTTCATAACCTTTTCTTTCACTTAGCAATAAACATTTAAGGCTCTTCCATATCTTTTTGTGACCTGATAGCTCCTTTCTTTTCATTACCGTATAATATTTCATTGTATGGGTATCACAGTTTGTTTTACCATTCACCTTATCAAAGGACATCTTAGTTGCTTCCCAGTTCTGGCATTACAAATGAAGTGGCTGTAAACATTCATGTACAAGTTTTTGTATGGATGTAAGTTTTCAACTCATTTGAATAAATACAAAGGACAATGATTGCTGGATCAGGTGGTAAGAGTATGTTTAGTTTTTTAAGAAATTGTCAAATTATCTTCCAAAATAGCTGTGCCACTTCCCACCAGCAAAAAATGGGAGTTGCACCATGTCATTACCAGAATTTGGTGCTGCCAAGGTTTTGGATTTTAGCCATTTTAATAGGCATGCAGTGGTGTCACATTGTCATTCTGATTTGCATTTTCCTAATGAGGTATGGGGTTCAGCATCTTTTCAGATGTCTGTTCAGGGATTTTACTGATTTTTTAATTTAGTTGTTTTTTTATTGTTGAGTTTTAAAGGTTGTTTATAAAGTTTGATTACCAGTTCTTTATTAGGTATGTGTTTTTGCAAAGATTTTCACCCAGTCTATGACTTGCCCTTCTGTTCTCTTAACAGAGTCCTTCAAAGAGCAGAAGTGTTTAATTTTAATGATGCCCAACTTATCAATTTATCAATTATCACCTTCTCAATTATCTAGGAGACCAAAGCCAAGGTCACCTGGATTTCCTCCTGCATTATCTTCTAGGAGTTTTATAGTTCTGCATTTTACAAGTAGTAGTCTATGACCTCATGATCTTAAAAGTATGATTTCACATTACCTGCTCTCTTAGTAGTCTCTCTTAGTGATAAACGCTTAGCACACAACACTAATCTAAGCCCACAGGACACTTTACCACTTCATGGGCAGTGCAGGTATCTTATAACAGAGTATTAACAATCCCTCCCTCCTGTCCCTTGTGACATTGCTGTCATTCCCTGATGAAATTAGTTTGTATGTTTGCTCCCTTAGTTGGGAAAGGAAGAGTGAAGGAAGAAGGAACTCTCTCTTCCATCTGGAACAGGGCTCTAACAGTGTCTTTTCATAGGGGAGGAGTCCCTTGTCATGAAGAAGGCTCTGGACTTCTTCCACAATTGTTGCCAGAGTCAGGTCCCCCCATGAGAACCTGACAGGACTCCTAGAGAGAAAGCCCAGGAAAGTTTGGGGGACCCCTAAGACTGATGATCCTCAGCAGTTTCTCATGGTCACACTAGTCCATATCCCATATCTAGTAATTTGCTAAAATTGCCATTTTGATATTCCTATCATGGCATGGCTCTAGCAGCTTCTCTCTAGGTAAGCAGCTTCTCTCTAGGTAAGCAGCTCTCTGTTTCTCTTCACTTTGAGCTGGCAATTTACCCCACATTTACACTTTTCTGATAGGTCCAACCTGAATTTTCTGATGGGTCTGGGATAAGTAATTGATTTTCAATTTATCCAGCCTTTCTTTATTAGGATGAGAGTGATGGCTTCTAAGCTCTTTAAATGTTTAAGCTGCAACTTAAAGTCCCTACTTACTATTTCTTTGTTTTTCAAAACACACTTCATTATTTCAGTGCATTCTACTGGACTTTTCTTATGATCCACAGAAACCTTCTGGGGCCTATATTTTGCTATAGCTACTACTGTGAATATTACAAGTAGTAGGCTTCAAGGAGGTCTGCAAAGGAATAGGCACAGAGCACTTGGCCTCCAGCTATACCACACACTTCCTGTTGCCTAGCCTGGAGCTCTTCTGACGTATCCCTCAACTCCCTTCCAAAGCCCATGCAACACTTACATGCAGCATGCAGCCCTGGAGTAAAGGAGAGTGAAGACCAATAGAGGAAAGAAGCCTGTGGATAAATGTTTTTCCCTTTAAATTCCAGGGAGACAGGAATATCAAAAAGCTCTCAGAAGATCCTGGTAAGACAAAACACCAGAGCCTGCAGCAATGGTCAATTCAACATTTTGTTCTAGTATCTGCTTCCCTATCTTCTCCCCAGTGTCTACTCCCTGGAATTGCTTTCCAGATGAATAGCCTACAGGCAAGTCTTCATCTCCACCTCTGCTTTTAGGGAACCCAGGCTAAGACATAAATTTATTTAAAAAGAGATTCTGCAATGAATCTGTAAATGGAGAAAAACAACATCTGCCATTAAACAGATGGTAATTGCCTTTCCATTGTTTTCTGTGCTCTCCCACCCATCAACACCTACTCCTTTTAGCTGCATCTCTCCTTCTTTCTTCTGTAGTTCACCCACCTCCTTCTATATTTTGAGAAACTAAGGAGAAAAGAGAAGAAAAGAAAAAAGAACACAACAGCATTAATCCCTGTTGCTCACACACCTGTGGCTAAAAAGAGAGATGATCAAAAGTTAGAAAAGCGCTACTCAAAGTATGGTTTGTGGACTGGCTGCTGGTCTGCAAATTGTTTTCTCAATCTGCAGTTAATAGCTTGCTCCAGAATGTAAGTCAACTATATAAATATATAAAACAATGCATTGATTTATATTCTTGTGTTAACTCCTTACCTCCTGATAAGACTGGCTTTTTAAGTAGCACTGAATTATAAAGGTATAAAAGTACTAATAATGGACATTTCTCAGTGTGTTCTATTTCTGAGCAATGTTCTATGGGCTTACTGATATGATTTACTATTTAATTCTCAAAAAAGGTTGGTAATATTATTCTCATTTTATAGTTAAGGAAACTGAGGCACAGTGAAGTTCAATAATTTTTCCAGCATTACCCAGTTAATAAGTGGTAATAGTAGATTCAAAATGGCCTCCAAAGTGATCCTCAGTGATGCTGGCCACTTGGTATTCATACCTTTGTGGAGTTGGTTGCCTTTTTGTATCAATGTTAGCATGTGTGACCAAAGAATACAGAAGTAATGATAATGTGTGATTTTCAAGATGTTATGGACTGAACATTTGTGTTCCCCCAAAGTTCATATGTTGAAATCTTACAATGATATTAAGGTGTGAGGCCTTTTGGAGATAGTTAAGTCATAAAGGTGGACCCCTTATGCATGGGATTGGTGTCTCTTATAAAGGACACCTATCCTTTGTGTGTCTGATCTGGCCAGAGAGCTGGCTGGCCCTCTTCCCGTGATGTGAGGATACAATAGGAAGATGGCCATCTGCAAACAAGAAGAGGGCTCTTACCAAAGACCTTATTGACACCCTGGCCTTGGACTTATGGCCTCCAGAACTGTAAGAAATAAGTTTTGTTTATAAGTCCTCTGATTTCTGATGTTCTACTATAGCACCCAAAACTGATTAAAACACAAGTCTCCACCTTATCCTCTCAGATTACTTATTCTGGGAAAGGCTGCTTCTATATCATGAGGACACTCAAGCAGCCCTACTGAGAGGGCCAATGGCAAGGAACTGATGCCTCCTGCCAGCAGCCAGCACCAATTTGCCAGCCATGTGAGTGTGCCATCTTGAAAGAGGATCCTTCAGGTGGCTGTTGCCCTGGCTGACATCTTGACTGTTACTTCATGAGAGACCCCAAGTCAGAACCACCTAGCTTTCCTGTTCCTGAGTGTCTGACCCACATGATCCATGTAATATAACAAATTTTAATTTGTGTTTTAAGTCTCTAGGTTTGGGGCTAATTTGTTTCACAGCAAAAGATAACTAATACAGTAAAATGGTCTTCCTCCACAGCCTGTTTTCTTCATTGCTATGTGAAACAATGGAAGATGGAAAAGAAAATGACTTCCTCCTTATGTGGCGTGATGTTATTTAATGCCAAGGTTGCATACCACCTACCATCATCCCAGCTAACACCAGGGGTAAGCATTCCAAACTTGAGAAATACAGGGGTGGGAAAGAGAACATGTAATTGCAGTAAGATATGTGCATGTGTAGATTCAAATGCTTGAAATTCAGGCACATTTCTCACTTTGGGCATCTCCAAAAGTAACAGCTTTTAAGGTCTGATCTCTCTAAGCAAAGCTGAGAGCTGGAGATATACAGAGATATTTGGAAAGAGTAGAATTCAGAGATCAATGGATTTTTCAGATGGGTGTTCACAGATTGTTTGACTGTGGTCAAAAATTGTTTGACTGTGGATGCCTGTGTGACAGTGTTGCTGACTTAATGACTTTCAGCACTGTGGGTGCTCATGCAAAGTGGTTATTGATCAATTAGGATGGGTTTAAAACTGGGTCTGGCCAAAGAACAATGAGCCCCTTCCTAGGAAGATAGGAACTTTCTATTCCCCCTTAACGTATTTCACGTCAATGTTCTCATTGGCAAAATGAGAAGAATGCAGTAATAGAACAGAAACTATTAAGTGCCTACTATGAGCTGGTTGCCATACTTTCTCAGTCATAACTACTCAGCTGAACCACTGTAGAATAACAACTACCATAAACGATAAGGAAACAGATAAATGTGGCTACATTCCAATTCAACTCTATTTACAGAAATGGGCCTCAGGCTGGACTATGGACCTGTGGGCCATAATTTGCTGAGCCTGCCCTAGATGATCTTTAGTGTCAGCTACACTGCTCTTTCTCCTCTTTGAGCTTCTAGATATGCTATTCCCTCTATCTGCCTTATCCTTTCTCTTCTAAATTGCTTTTCTCCTGCTCATCCTTCAGTTCCCAACTAAAGCATCACCTCCCTGGGGAAAATGCTGTCCATACCTTTGTCCACACTCTTCTTCTCAAATGTTCCCAATTTCTTCTTTTATATCCTTCTCTCCCTTTACTGTGGTTTCTGTATGTTTTTTATGTTTCTGTATGTTTTTTCCCCGATAAGCTGAGAGCTCTGTGAAGGCAGGGATTTAGATTTGTCTTGTGTACCATTCGATTCACAGGGCTTAACCAAGTCTTGATGAATATAAGGGGAAAGAACAAATGATCTTCCAGAGGACATCTAAGACAAACTTGAACCATTTCACACTTGTGTCTACATATTTTACAATTTTTCCTAAAGCTACCTTGTTCCCAAGAAATGGATTCTATGCTTGTATATTTTGTTAAGTTCACTGGCAATTTGGTCTCTATTTTACAGTGCAAGACTCTCAAAATGAGAAACCATCTGTGAAATTCGTGTTTAAGGCACTTTCATTCTCTTGCCACTATTTCCCCGCAATGGTGACCTTTAAATTTAGCCTGAGTATAAGTGGGGTTGTCAGAACATCAGGTTACATTATGCAACGCAGCTATTTGTGCCTTTTAAAGACCATGTAAGTTCCAACATGGACTCACAGCAGGAAGGTACCCTGATGAAATTCTCGAAAGCACAGCCGCCAGGATAGAATCCGGAAGTGGGTCAGCAGTCAAGAAGACACATGCTTCTTGGAAATCAGTTTCACTAAAAACAAGTCCTCATTTATCCTTCCAGAAAATAAGTAACCCTTGGCTTATGCATGACCTTGCTTCTTCAGGCAGATTGCAGTAATGCTTGTGTTTGAAGGAGAAGCATGGAATTGTGCTCAGGAATTATTTTTCTCTTGCAGAGGTAGTGTGTGGATCTGTAGTGAATTGGAGAGTCATTGATTGTCCCACCTTATCTGAGAACCTGAGTGCTCCCTGGGGGTTGCCTGGGGGCATTTACTCCTCCTGGCATGGGCCATCTCCTGCCACTTTTTTCACAACAGTATGATTAGCTGCCCCTCCTCCTTGTTGATAAACAGCTCAAAGGTTCAGCGAAGCAGCTCCCAGAGACAATTCCAGCTCTGGGTCACACAGATTTCTTCAGGGTAGTTTCGGTAGCAGAGCTGAGAGGGCAAGCAGGGAGGGAGGGAGGGGAGAGGGAGAGAGGATCAAGCCCCAAAGGATGAAGCCCAACCTTCTGCATGGGCTGCTGTGTTGATCCCAGTCCCAAGGCATATGCTATAAACCGACATGTGAGAAGAAAGACAAGAAGCAAACAGTACAGATACACAGAGATCATTAAGTGGAAAAGAATAAGCACAATGTTTAGCTCTTTTCTTGGGGAACTTCAATGTGACACAAGTCAAAGGACACCAGTCAAAGGACACCCTCCTGGGCTTTTACTCCCAGTCCAATTTCAATAATAATGTCCCTGCTCAATTTTGGTTTTTAAAAGCTAAAAACTGTAGATGGGCAGGATCATCTAATAATAATGGGAAGTGTCCTTGCACAGTGACTATATTCCAGGCACTCTTCTAAGTGCTCTACGTGTATAAGGTGAAGTCATAGGAAACCACTGTATTTCCAGGCACAAAATAGCTAAATACCAGCAATTCGTGTTTCCATCTAATAACAATGTATTTTATTTTGACCACCATCCTCTAAAGACTGTTGTTTTCTGATGTGATGAGCTCTAGCTGAGTTTGAAACTTACCTCTGCCACTCTGGTCAAATAGTTTCTGGTCCTTAGTTTCCTTCCCTGTAAAATGGTGCTAATACTACCACTTGCCTTGTAGGATTATCAGAGGATTAAACAAGTAAGTAAACGTAATAGTGCCTGGCATGTAAGCGTTCAGTAAATATAGGCAATTAGCATTAGCTCTACATAAAGTTGTGTTTAAGGCCTTAGTTCTAGAAATATTCTATGCAATGACATCAGTTGCTTTTTTTTTTTTTTTTCCCCTGCTGGGTATTTATTTCTTCTTCTAGGACAGTACCCCAATTTCCCCTTCAGGTACCTTGCCCTCACCTGGCAGGGCTGTGTGTCAGCCTTGCTTCCACTTGTTATGGAGGGCACACAGGTTCCAAAGTGGGTCAATCCTGATATCTCCTGACTCCCATACTTGCAGAGTCAGGCTTATCTCCTTTTCCTCTGATTCTGCAGCTATTCTGTGTTCTTCCAATAAATTCTGTTTTTGCACAATGGGGGAGGGGGCATGGTTTAACGAGAGGTAATTTAGCAGATTATTAGCAAGTTAATTGGTTTCTGTTGTTGCAACCGAAGATCCTTAACATATATATCACTAGAAATAGGCATTTTAACTAATTCTAAATAATGAAACTAGCTAATGTATACTGACTTTCTGACTAGACCTTTACTATGTCTTATGTTTAATACATCTTTGTAACAGTAAGTGTCATTAGCTCCTTTCACAGATAAGGAAATTAAAGACCTAGATTTTCATGCCACTTTCCCACTTGGTGGCTGAGTGTCCTTGAGCAAGTCTCTGAAACTCTCTGAGTCACAGCATCCAGATGTGTGAAGTGGGGTTGATTACATGCCCACCCACTAGGTGGTTCTGAGAATTATACAAGATGATGGAGGTATACTAGCACTACATAACTGGTTGTGCCATTCAATGTAAAATCGTATTATGATTTCCTATGGTCAAACAATAAATTTTAATATTTCTTCTTGGTGTCTAATTCAAGCCATTTGTTCTTTCTGCACAATAATAACAACTTCTAAAACATGGGTTTTAAGTGAAAGTCCCAACAACTATGTACATGAGGATAATGAAATTCTTTTCTTGAAAGCGACATTGTAGCTTCGTGGATTTCCTGGCTGCTTTACTCCCTTGCCAGGCCAATCATGGCTGAAGCTTGTGTTGTGTTCTTTGCTTTTCTGATCAAACTGAGAACCCTTTCTCTCCTTTTACTCCTATTTCCCTCCTGTCTTTCCCAATCTCAAGGCTCCCCAGGGACCAATAAATGCCAGCAATGACTACACACAGCCTTCTGAGGGTTTTTAGTAAATTAGAGATTAAATCCAACTTCCTGTATTAGAACTGAGATTCAAATTAAGGCTTTCCAAAGTCTACTGATGATTAGGTAAAGAGTAAGTGGGAATCGTGAAAATTAGCGATATTATTTCCAAATGCCAGTATTTTTAATAGACAAATAATGCAGGGGATTGGGCTGCAGTATATTAGCAAAGGATAAAGAAAAAAGGAGAGGAAGGTAAACAGACTTTATTTGAGGAGGCCCAGTGAATAGTCTTATTGGCCCATAGTGCCATCTTGTGGAGCATTTTTAAATAGAGTTTGTTTTTCAGCCGTGATTGCATTAGCTTGATTATTCCTAATCATGTAAAGCACCCATTAAAAGCAGCAAATATTTCCTGGTAACCCAGGAAAGCACAGATGATCACACCTGGGAGAACCAATATGTTTGTTGATCTCTTTTCCTCGCTAGGAGTGGTTGACCAGTCATCCCAGGCTTCAAGTTCTTTTTTTTTCTTGGCCCTCCGTAATAGCAGATGTTCACAGTTCTGACAATTTCCTTCCAGCCTCTTTCACTGAATCTACATTATTTATGTAACTCCAAAGATCCTATCTTTGCCTTCTCCTTCTATGTGCCAAGATTCTTCACCTTTTTGTAGATTATTAATCCATAGAGAATCCATAATGATCACCTATGGACTATGGTCTTTCTCTTCAGAAAACAACACTCATATCACCATTCCTCTTCACACATCTTCCCTCTCCACTCTTTCTGTTACACACACACACACACACACACACACACGCATATACATTTTTGCCCAAAAATTCAGGGGATTCACAAAGTTCCTGACTCCATATTTGGAACATTGGCTTTGCAGCATTACCTTCAGTGACATGATGGAGTCCCAGACTTGGAGCTATCACATCTATGAAGATGCATCTCAGATATCCATGTCCTCTTCTATCTTCCTTCCTTCGTTTCCAGCTTCCCTTGGTATCCTGATCTAAATGTCTTGCCTTTTAGCTTGACTAACTGCCTCTCAAAAAATGCCTCTGGACACATTCAAATTCAGAACCACTTAATGCCTGGCTCATTTGCCACCATCTTTGGGAAGCCATTTCCTAATCAAAGAGAACTAAACTTTTCCTTTTGTTATCTCTCAGAACTTTTTTCAAATTCTTTGCATAAAATATTTCAGACTTTCCACAGTTTACAAATGACTAAGTAGAGAGTAAGCTCTTGAGAAAAGACACCATATTCTATTTATCTTTTCAGCATCTATCATACTAGAGGGAGGGCTCTACCTTGTAGCTGTTCCTTTAATATCTGTGAAGTTGAAAGACTTGGTTTAATTTTTTACTCTATGCCTTGCAATATGACCATGAGCAAAGTTAAAGTCTCCAAGTCTTGTTTCTTCATCTGTACCCAGTAATCTGGTAGATCCTACATGTGAATCTTTGGAAGAATTCAGTAAGGTCATGTATGTAATTCACTTGGTCCAGTTCCTGGCACACAGCTGGGGGTCCAAATATGTTTGCTGGGTTTTATGTTTGTTTGGTTGGTTTGGTTTGGTTTTTTAATAAAAAGACCCTCAGAGGAGGAAAAGAGTTGAGGTCACTCTCTCCACAAAGTGTCTTCCTATGATTTTTGGAAGCAAGTGGCTTTTCCTGTCTTTCAATTTAAAAAAAAAATGATTAAGAAGTCCCTAAATTTTAGGAACTGAGCTAGGTACTAGAGACACAAAGATGAATCAGTGTTTTGTTCTAATAAGTCCAATATTTGACATTTCTCGGTTGATACTGAGATGCCCCTACCCAAGAGGCATTATTGCATTAACAATATTTATCAAAGTAATTTTTTAAAGCATTATTTTGTTTAGGCCTATGAATGGGTTTTCAGTCTGAGCCAACAGTTAGCAAGAGTAATCTGCTGTGGCTGGTTTCAGTCTCATGACAATTGTGGTTTTAACAGCACTGGCAAGTTGTCCATGGTGCAGTAGAAAGTGTACTGAAGTTGGAGTAGGTCTAATTCCAGAGGATACATCCTTTCTTCCACACCACATATCCAGAGAAGAATGAGTTTGGACTTCCCCCATTCATGGAGGTGCTCACTACTGTTGATATAAATTCATTGATGTCCTGTAGGGTTGCATTTGTGCAAAAAAATCCTATTCAGAATTTCATTTTTTTAATTAAAATTCTGTTTATTTTATAACTAAAAGCATAATATCTTGCTGAGTTCTGCCATATCACTTGCCAAATCATTCTTTAGAATGTTGATCCAATTAATATAATAGTCCCACCACCTGAAATGTGAAGGCTCATATTTCCTCACCTCCTTGCCATCCTTGTCAAACTTAATATTCTCTGATAATCTGATTTTTGTCTACAATGCAGTGTCTTGTTGCTGCTTAAATTGGACATTTATGACTATGAGTGAAGTTGAAATCTTTCCCTATACTGTGAGTCACTTGAGTTTCCCATTGTGGCTCCCCTACTCAAGTCTGAAACATTGTGTTGGTATTAATGACTTTTTATTGTTGATTTGCGGGAGTTCTTTGTATATCTTAGATACTAATCCCATTAAAAAAATTTCCTATTTTTTTCATTATCTTACAGGTCTTATGTTGCACATTTAAGTCTCAAATTATCTAATTTGTGTATGGTGTGAAGTAGAAATCTCACTTTGCCTTTCCCAAGATCAACTACTCAAGAAGCTGCCCTTTCTCCGTTGACTTGTCTTGTCATCTCTATCATATATCAAGTTCCTAGACAGATATGGATCTTCTAAACTTTCCATTTTGTTCCACTGTAATAATACATTATTCCTGTACCAGAACCATTTTTGTTACCATGGCTTCATAGTCTATCTTCATATCTGCTAAGGAATTCCCCTTTATTTTCTCACCGCTTCAAAAATTAACTTGACTTTTGATATTAGCCACAAATATGAGAATTAGTCTTTCAACTCTATCAAAAAATAATGCTGGAATTTTTCTGAATTGTATTTAATTTATAAATTAATTTTAGGAGATTTGATTCCATTACCATTTTAAGTCATTCCATCTGTGAACATATGGTATAGTCTTATATTCAGAAATTTGTCTCTGTCTTCTACTTTACTCACTATAAGTGTCATGCAAGTAAATTCCTAGATGTGCTATGAATTTATTGCTATCATGTTATTTTCCATTATATTTTCTAGTTTTTTTTTAATTACTGATAATAGAGGTCTTGAATGGTCTTTGCTAATATTACTGATATCTCCTATTAGTTCTAATAGTTTATGACACTGTTCGATCTGTTATGTGGATTGTTATAACTTTCCTGGGTAAGTGGAAACAGGAGGAGAGGCTAAAGTCCAGTCTTAGTTGCTCTCCTGGTGAGTTTAAGGAGGAGAGGGGACCAGACCTTAGAATGCTAAATCTTTGGAATCACACATTGTTCTCAATCTCTCCTATTTGCCACCCTCCCCAGGCAACACTGTCCTCTGTATTGGTTTCCTAGGTTTGCTTTAACAAAGTACCATGAATTGGGTGGATTAAACAACAGAAATTTATTGTCTCATGGTTCCAGAAGCTAGAAATCCAAGATCAAGACATGGGCAGGACTCTAAGACCCATGAGGAAGAATCTCTTCTGTACCTCTCCTCTAGCTTCTGATAGTTTCCTGGCAATCTTTGGCATTCCTTGGCTTATAGAAGTGCCCCCCCTTCAATAGCTGCCTTCATCTTCACATGGTGTTCTCCCTCTTTGTGCGCCTGTGCCCAAATTCCCCCTTTTTATGAGGACACCAGGGAGGCTGGATTAGGGGCTTATTATACTCTAGTATTACTTCATCATATCTATTTACATCTGCAATAATCCTATTTCCAAATAATGTTGCATTCTGAGAGTAGTGAGGGTTACGACATATGAATTTTGAGACACCCATAACCCATCACAGTCTTCAAAGAACCTGTCAGAACCTGTGCCCTGAGTGCTACATTATTATAATCAAATCATGTACTCCTTGATAGGTCTGCTCTCACCTGTTATTTGCTTCCCGCCCCAACTGCTTATAAGTGTCATTTCTCTTTGGTCTCTAGCCAGGACTGAGCTTATGCTACTGGGTTTCTGAACTACATTGGCAGAAAATATGTGAGAAATAAAGACAAAAGAACTCCCTTCATCTGCAGGGTTTATCCTGTCCATGTGAACTGCCATTTTCCCCCCATATTGTGGCCTAACCACTATTTTCTCTCTGGGAATTTATTATAGTTTTTATTCACATTCCTAGAGCCACCACCTTCTCTGTTGCTTCATCCATTTCAAAGGATGCATTCAATGGAGGAAACATAGTCTGCGCTAATTTGATATCTACACAGTCATCCTCTGCCTGAAATTGTTTTCTAGAACCTCAGCATGCAAGCCAACCCTTAGTTCACCAGCCATTTCTGAATTAGGAAAGGGAAATAAAGGGAGATTTTATAGTCCACCCAAATGGAGGCAGGTGGGTAGGTAATTGAAGCTAAAAGCAAAGTTTTAAAGTATATTTTAAAGATTTTTGCTCAAGAAAGACTAAGCAGCTATAGAAGAGACAGAATATTGAGAAATGATGGTTTCCCAGACATTGTTATTGTTGAAAACAAAAAGAAGCTTGTTAACGTGCCATGGAGATAATCATTTTTTCTTTTCAGCATTATTCAGTTGACAGCTCTGTTGTAGCTCTTCCTTGCGTTGTGATGCACTTTGAACAGCTGCATGTAATGACAGGATCCCTGGGGTGGGAGACAAGATTCCCAAGGCCCGGACTTTATCACTAACTGACTCACCTTGAGCAGATCACCAAGCCTCGGTTTTTCTCTGTCAACCAGGGTTCGGACTCATATACAGTTCAATTCTCACCAGATTTAACATGAAGTAGTGTCTGCTTATCATGGTGTGAAGATGAGTGTGCATGGGATCTCTGTTAGTTTCTCAGAGAACTTAAAGGAGCTATATGTTCCCTTGCTGTGGGTATATATGCTCTACCACTCAGATCATATATACCTACAGTGAGGGAAAATATATATAATGCCATTAAAAATGCTTTCTGTTCAGAAATCATGCTTGCTTGGCTATTGTTGTTTTTATTTAATAGACGATTTCTTAGAGCAGTTTTAGGTTCATGGCAAAATTGAGCAGAAAGTAGAGTTTCTATACATAACCTGTCTGCATTGCACACAAAGCACCCACCTCCGATTGTCAACATCCCCCACAGATGGTGCATTTGTTAAAATCGATGAACCTACACTGACACGTCTCAACTACCCAAAGTCCACAGTTTACGTGAAGGATCACTCTGGGTGTCATTTATATTCCATGAGTTTGAACAAACATAGAATGACACGTATCCACCATCACTGTTTCATACAAAATGGTTTCACTGCCTTAAAAATTTTGTGCTCCACCTGTTCATCCATCTCTCCCCTGTCATGCTGCTTTAAAAACAAACGAACCAAAAAACTTAGCATAGCTTTTTATTTTGTAATAACTTGAGATTTTCAGAAAGGTTGCAAAAATATTACATAGAATTCCTGTATACCCCTCAGCCAGTTGCTCTCATTGTGAACATGCTACATTTTCAGTGTGTATTTGTCAAAACCAAGAGACTGACGTTTGTACATTGCTATTAACTGAACTCCAGATTTAATTTTGATTTCATCATTTTTTTTATTAATATCTTTTATCTGTCCCACCGTCCAATCCAGAAAACCACAGTGCATTTAGCCGTCATATCTTCCGAGTCTCCTCTGGTCTGTGACAGTTTCTCAGTCTTTCACTGGTGGCCATGACCTTGAAAGTCTTGAGGAAGATCATCAGATAGTCTATGAAATGTCCCATAATTTGACTTTGTCTCACATTTTTTCATGATTAGCCTGGGATTACAGGGATTATATTTTTTTGAAAAGGAGGGCTTTATTTTGGAAACTAAAGATGTGAATTACCCTTCTAATTACATCAAATTAGTGGGTACATATTTGCATGACACTTAACACATGACATGGTGATATTAAGTTTCACCACCTGGTTAAACTAGTGTTCGCCATGTTTCTCTACTGTTAAGACACTATTTTTCCCTTTCCTTATGCTATTCCTATGAAAGAGTCACTGAGTGTAGCCCATGTTGGATAGGTAGCAAGGAAGGGGGGTAGCAATTAAATGTCAAGTCTTGAAGGGGGACCATCCACATATATTATCTGCAATTCTCTTTTATTACTTGCTCTTTTATGTATATGTTCCATTTTATTTTGTTTGTTTTTACCATATGTCAGTGGTGTGAAACAGTTGGTTCCCATCAGCTTGGGAGAGCCTATTGTTAAATTTTCAGGAATTTTGCAAGCTGGTTGACACATCTTGGCAGCCTGAAATCAACCATGGTAGGAGTATTTACACCACAGATACCGGCAAACACTATAAACCGGGGCTTCCCCACCCACCCCTTTCCCCAGAGAGCTAGCTGTTCAACAGTTACCAGCACACTCCTATATGCCTACATGCCAAATAAACATAAAATGCAAAAAAAAAAAATCAAAGAAAGATTAGATTAGTGATTAGATATCACAGTGGGCTCTTTATTTCTTTGCTGATTGAGACAGAAAAAAAAAAATGTGAAAACATGTCCCTCTTCTGCCATCTCACTCCTACACTAGATATTACACCATTGTGTACAGAGGCTCAGCCATAAGTCTGAGCAACCCATCTGCTCATTGTTCCCTTCAATGAGTAAAATATGTCATCTCAGGAGCCCTAACACTTCAGATTACCAGCTGATCAGCTTTTAATATTTATACTTATTTACAAGTATACATATTTAAATATGATAAACATATTATATTTATATTTATTTATATTATCCTGAAGGCAAACATGACTTTTCTGGATCAAGACAATCATTATGACTAGCAGCAATAGCTGTTTCCATTCCTCATGCCCCAATACTTCCCCCTTCTGAGGTGGTACAATGAGACCCTCGCCAGCAGGGGAGGAGCCCTGAAAATAGGAAGCTGAGAGCTTAAATACATATTGCCCCCTCCACTCCAGAGAGAAGAGAAACCCAATCTCCTTAATGTCTAAGTATTCCCTTTGGGAAGAGAAGGGGAAAGTTCCTGAGCTTGTACCCTTCAAAATATAAATAAGCATTTCCTCAGAGTAGGTTAGACAATTGGAGTTTATAACAAGGTTTTATTCCCCTTTGAGGCATAAAGGCAGAGAAAGACAAGTTTCTAAATCCTTCCTGAGGTCTGTTGGCTACTCAATCAAACTTCCCAGGCTGGTCCTTAAACCAAGTCTCATTTCTTTACTCAGAAAGTCCTAACCATGTAGAAACATAAAAATATTTTTTCTACTGTCACATACCACCTTCTGGTAGAAAGCAGGAACAGTACAGATTCGGAAGTTTTATTTAACAAGAACTAAAAGAAGAATAAAACTCCTTGACTGTCCTCAGTCTCTGGGGTCTTACACTTTCTTTTATCATCCAAAACAACCAAAGTTATGGTTTAACCAAAAAAGAAGCGGCAGCCCCAATTTATGGAAACCTAAAATCAAGCACAAAAGATTTTTGAGGACAGCATTTGGTTTCGTGAAGAAACATAAATAACAAATCCTTTGCTCATGGAGAATGAAAAGTAAACTCATCAGGCAGAATTAGTGATCTGTCTCCCAAAGGCAGCCCCAAGGTTAGAAGCTAGAAGCCCTCTGATGTCAGTGATTCTCAAACATAGCCTATGACCAACTGTATCTCTATCACTGGGACCCACTGCAGAGCTCCTGAAATGGGATCTCTGAGATTCTGGTGCTCAGCAATCCATACTTTTACAGTCTCTCAGGAAATCCCCCCCAAAAAGCAAACAGATTTGGCAACCTCTGCTCCAAGTTTTCTCCCAAGCAAAAGGATGTGGTTCTGGGAAAGGTGTGCAGTTCCACCTACAGGTGATCCTTGGTATTACAGAAATTCAATATACGAGTTAACCAGAAGTATCCTCTAGGTGCGATATAAAAATAAAAAGATAAAACATTTATTTTTCTACAATTATTGCTTAAATTATACTCTTTAGAATGTATAACCCTTATAACTGAATATTTCAACTCTTTTGAAATATTCAGGTCATCTTGGGCAGAATCCATAACTTTCCAGACATATTTGGTTATTAAAAGTCCAGAGTAGTTTAAAACTTCAGACTTAAACACAATTTAAAATCTCATCTCCTCACCACCAAGCAGCTCAGCCTAGATTGGTGACATAAGGGATTAGGATAGAAGTTTGGGGCATGAGCTACTCTTTTCTCCTCAATCTAAGAGCCCTTAAAGCAGGAGAGCTGTGGTTAGCCCTGAAACACAAGCTCCCTTTGTCTCCCTTGTTTTGACTTGCTCTCCTGAGGCTGGTGGAAAGCAGAGAAGAGACACACTTACTGTGGGAAGAGATTCCCAGCCCCCTTTCTGAGTGAGGGTCCTCTTACTGACCACCCAGGGAGTCCCTCTGCTCTGCCTTATTCTCTGACATCTGTTTCCCTCACGTGGAGCCAAAAGGGCTATGGGTCCCTCTTCTCAGAGTCATCATCTGAGGAAACTGGAGTAGGTGTCCCTCTCATTCTTTTCCTCCCAGGTACTTGTCCTGCTGGTATGGTGGGCTCTAGCAAGTCTCCTGCCTTCAAGAATATAGAAGCAAAAAACAATTAATCCTTCAGAGGACCTGGCATGCTGTCCCAAGAACTCCTTACTACTGTCCACTCCACTGTGATGGCTGTACTGGGGGGCCTGGAGAGTCTGCTGCACTTCAACAAGCTACTGGCAAGGAAGCCACATGGCAGTTCATGCAGATACCTCTGATCCCTACAAATGGCTTTCTCGGAGCAAAGCCAACAGCCCTTCACTTGGGTCAAAGGGTGAAGCATGACAAATAGGTTTTTGCCCACCTCTACATAATCCCTGATTGGAAATATCAGATCCAAATCAATGATTGGCAGCTCTTTTTAGAATGGGACATGCTCCATATTTTTTTGTTTTCAGTCTCAGGTCCTAGTTACCAACAAAAGAGGGTAAGGAAAAATCCTAATCGGCAGTCTGTTACACAGTTGTATTCCCCTAAAGCTAATTGTAGGAAAGGCATTGAACTCCAACCAGTCTATTCATCACTGTATTTCCCATGTCGAACAAGGTATCTGTGACATGGCAGGTACCCACTAACTCCAATGAATAAATGAGCGATGAATGAATGGATGCATGGATGGATGAATTTGTTTCTATGTTGGGAACCAAATTAGAGAATAGATTCTGTTTTCTTCTCATACGTGTACTTAGAGATATTGCTGAGAATCAGTAGCCACCCGGTAACTATATAACTAGTAATAATAAATATAGCTAGTAATAATAATAAGAGTACTAGTAACAATAATATAAAAAAAACACACACCAAATGCTATGTAGGGATTATAGTTTTAATACCTCCAACAGCCCTCTGATGTGAGTACTGCTATCTCCATTTTACAGATGAGGAAACCGAGGCTTAGCTACTTTAGTAAAAAGCCTGAGTATTCTCAGGATATACCAAGATTTCTCTCATTGAGCTTCTTTTCTTGACCACATTGAGCTTCTTTTCTTGACTGAAACCCTGCAAATTTTATTTTTTGACCCTTCAGGGTAGGGATGGCAACTTGATGTAATTTCACACAATAATATTTGAATGATAGCGGTTGCCTGCAGCTCCATGTTGATGAAAATACTGGGATTCAAACTGAATAGTTATGCCTGCCATCAGATGTAAGGGGCAAGTGGTGGATCACACACATGCCATCCTTGATCCAGGCATTCATTCATACCTTTTCTAGCAAAAGTTAGAAGTTGGCAAAATCTATCTCTGGTGTCTCCAGTATTACCTCCTTCTACCACCTTCTTACCTTCCTCTTTCTTAGGCTCAGTGTCTGGTCTTTCCCTACTCCTATTTTGTCATGGATCACTTTTACTTCAGTCAACACTTTACTTCAAACAACACGTGTCTGTATTGTTCTGACCTTCTCGTGGGTATTTGTATTTAATCTTTAGGTTCATTGGGTGCTCTGGTAGAGTAGAAAGTGTACTGAACCTACAATCTAATGGCCTGAGTTTCAGTTCGACCTCCAGTATTTATTTCTTGTGTGATCCTGCTACACTGACTTAATTTCACTCAGCATATCACTTCTGTTGAAACAACTTCCAATGTTGCTTTAAGAATCAAATAAAACCATGAAATTACAAGGCAATATAAACCCTAATTATTAAGACATGGCAGGATTTGTCTGCAGTTGAAGGAGATTCAGGATCTGAATCTAACTGAGAAGTTAGAGGAAATATTCTCCCTGACGGATAAGGTCTCTCAGAACCTCTGGCATTCCCCCATTTGGACAACACTGAGCAATTCATAGTAATTAGGATGGTGGGTTAGAATTTCATTTCCACTCTGTACCAGCTATCTGACCCCTGGAAGTCTGTGTCTCTTTTTTCCTATATAAAAAAAAGAAAGAAAGAAAGAAAGAAAGAAAAAGAAAGAAAGAAAGAAAGAAGAAAGGAAAAGAAAAGAAAAGAAAAGAAAAGAAAAGAAAAAGAAATGGAATAATGACAGTGACAATAGGACAACAATGGGGTCTAATGCTAAGTGTTCAATAAGTGTTAGCTGTTATCTTCTCCCTAATTGTCTCCTCCTCTCTCCTATTCTGACAATTATCATCTTGGATTGCAAAGTTGGTTACTGATAACAGAGACCTGCATGAGGGGCACACACCTCGAAGAGGTGAACGCTCCCACCTCAGGTACTTCCTTTGTCTAAACCAGTTCCCACACCTGCTCTTGCAGACCCTTCATGGACAACTCCATCACTGTGACTCCACAGCCAGGGAATGAATGGGTATTAGGGGTTATCTGGTCTATTAATTTCCCCATAAGGCACGTCCATGGATTGGGAGGAGAGTCTGACCAGGACTGGCGACTTAGTGAAATCACACACTTTGGAAGCCAGCAGGTGTGCATGTGAATAGCTATATGATATTGTACAAGTTATTTCAGCCCTGGTACACTCTGGCAGATGCTCTTATTTGGCCAATCCAGTATTTGCTTTCATCCCCTATCTCCTTTTTTGTCTTCCACAGTATGGTTGGAAAGCTAAATACTCACTCTCTTAACTTTCCTTGCAGCTTGATGTGACAACGTTCTGGCATGTAAATGAAGTCTTCTGGGGTTTGAGGGGGCTTCTGGAGAATGTTTTGCTCTTCCAATTAAAAACATAATAATAATCTAGTCCGTCCCTTTTTTCTTCCTCTTGCCTTGGTTGCAGACATAATGGTTGACGCTGTGGCAGCCATCTTACAACTGTGAAGAAAAGCCTGAAAGAATTACCCAGATGTCAACCCTGCCATTGTTGAACTCCTGAGTCAACACCAAACCAGTGTGAGGCAAAAAAACTCCTATTCATTGCATTCACCCTTGATAGTTTCTCGGAATTTTTTAGTCAAAAGCCTTTCTACCTGAAATAAGTCCATATCAATCAAAGGAGATTACCTAATTCATAAGGATACTGAAAGAATTAAATGAGAAACTGTATGTAAATCGGTTTGAAGCTAATAGATGTCCAACAAATGTTAGAGCCCAAAGACCCATCCCTTGACTTTCCTCTCTCTTCTTCGCCTGTGGATTTAGTGAAGTGCTTCTTAGCCAATAATTGTATCCGCTACCATAGTTCTCTTCGCTTCTCCGTGTTTCCTAGAAACAGTTCCAGCAGCAGGAAATGGTTCAGTGGAGTGGTTAAGGGGGGTAGACTTTGAGTCAATGAGATGTGGGTTCAACTCCCAGGTTGGCGACTTATTAGCTATAGTACCTGGGCATGTTGTTTAATCATTTCTGAGTCTTGGTTTCCTCATCTATCAAGTAATACTAATATCAAAGTGCTGTGATGATTATTATAAAAAGTTATTTGTTGAGTATAATGTCTGGCACATGGTAAACAGTAAAGGCTGTTGATGGCAATTGCTGTTCTCACTAATCTATAAGTGCTCAGAGGGCTAGCACCATGTCTAACATTTTTCCTTTGATTCCAGGGCCTGGCAAAAACTAAGTACTCAATACAAATTGGCCAAATGAATGAATGAGGCAAGATGCTTCTGGAAAGTAAGTCCCATCCATCTTGTTTGCAGTTGTATCCCTTATCTAAGACTGTTCCCAGCAAATAGTGGAATAACAGTATTTATTGGGTGAATTTTTGGCCTTTAGTCAAGATGAGTCTCCAGTCACGTAATAGAAAGCACTAAAAGATGATATTCAATATAAGAAAATTTATTTTATGGACTTCTTAGAGGTAAACCTATTTCATTAATTTGGATATATTCAACTCTGATGCCCCTTCCCTTTGAAAATTATATATAAATAAGATTCTTATATATCAATTCTTTCTTACAATTAAGACAACCAATAGTAAAAGTCATCTTAATGTCACATGATATTTTCTCATCCACTTTGTCTTACACAAATATTTCTGTGATACAGCCTTAATTTTTAGACCTATGTTCAAAAACTTGGATTTTCCCATTTGGTAATATCTCTGTATTTTTTGAAGTTCATGATCCTATATAAAAGATTTTTCAGATTCACTATTACTTCCTTCTGTCTTTTCATTTGTTAATAATATATTCTAATTCCTCTTCAGATTTTTTTTAGATTTTCTATATCTGAAATGTTAGCAGGATACGAAGGGTGATATGACCTATCACTAACATCATTGTTCTTTATTTATTTGAGCTGAATTATTGCCAATGGCTTTTACAATGTACTGTCTTTTATAATGCTTAATTTTCTACATATTTCTGTAATTTTCTACTTGTTCTAACATGACTGATTTTTCTTTCTCTTTCATTTTCCAGGACCCAGCCTAGAATTTTTCACTGTCTTTCAATTGTTCTGAATGAAAAGTCATATTAGTGATTCTCATTAATATTTTAGGATACTAAGAAGAAATAATTTATTTATGGTCTTTAGTGCTCACATTTTGCCTGAAGGAGTAACCATTTTTTATTTAAGGAAGAAAGACTGCTGTCATCATTACCTTTCAGTAATAATTCAAGATGCTTGTTATTAAGGGGTATAAAATTAAATTTGACCTAGAACTCACTGTTTACGCCAAGAACTTTTCAATAGTCAAAATTGTTATAATCCTAACTCATATTTGTATAATTTTGGGGGGTTACCAAAACATTTTCACATTCATTATCAAACTTACTCAGCAATACATCTCTTTGAGGTGGGAATGGTTTTACCAATTTGAAGGTAAGGAAACTGAGGCTCAGAGCAGTTATCCAAGATTAAAGTAGAAAGAATCAATCTGACAGCATTACTGGAATTCACTCCATTATTATTTGATAGTTGTCCCAAGAAAACCAAAGAATGAAGGGAATTTAGAGACAAGTGATCGAGGACAACATGGCAGTTGAAGCAGATAGACCCGGAATTGAAGTATCCCACAAGAATTAGTTGAGGACATACTATGTTCCACTGTTGTTCAGTGGTGGGGATAAAATGGTGAACAAGACAGATGTGACCTCTGCCCTCCATGAACATACTGTCTAACAACAAAAAAGGAAGTAAATAAAGAGGTATTGGGAATCACAAAGGGTATCCAAGGTCTCCTCTTGCAATTCATTCAGTTTGCAGGTAAAGAAACTGAGGTCCTGAATGGTGACAAGATTTGTCTAAGATCTCACAGGCAAATTGTCAGAAATCCAGGACGGGAAGCTAAGATTCCATACTTTTTGTGTAATGGTTTCCCAATATGTAAAAACCATCTTCAACATTATTATTAAATAATAGGCCAAAGAAAACAGGGAGATTTAGAATCAGAATGCTCTTACTCTTTACTAACTGTGTCCTGGAGATAGTCTAACTTTTTACCTCCATAACATCCATCCCTTGCTTCTTCCAGTAAATCATCAAGGTGAAGGTTTCCCTGGTAAAGTCCTGTGACAAGATTGCTGCATCACTTAAAAGGAGTTTAAGCTCCAGGTAGCTGAAGACTTCTTTAAATAACTAGGAAATACAGAACTAAAGTAGAACTGCTTCTCTTTTTTTTAAGGTTTGTTTTATTTATTTATTTGTTTGTTTGTTTGTTTGTTTGTTTGTTTTAGAGAGCGAGAGCAGAGGAAGGGGCAGAAGGAGAGAGAGAAAATCTCAAATAGACTCCTTCCTGAGCACAGAGCCCAACACAGGTCTTGATCCCATGGGGTTCACATTCCTGTACCTAAGACTGTTCCCAGCAAGTTGTGGAAAACAGTACTTGTTGGATGAATCTTTTGAGCAGTGTGGATGGGGAATGAGTTCTCCAGTTCCCAAATACTGTCATCGCTGCCTTTTCTTTTACATTCTGCTTGTTTCGCTCATTTATGTTCCTTCCCTGTCTCTGACGGGCATCACAGGTACTAGTGTGGATTCAGATGTGCAGGAAAAGTAACTTCGTTTTGTCTAATGCCTGTCTTCTGCATCCAAATGGATACAAAACTGCAACTAATGAGTAGTAGCATGAAGTTGAGTTCTCTACATTTCTTCCAGTTTAAAACAATGACATTTCAGGATAAACAGCCTAAATTTAATAAGCCTGAACCCTTGTGACTCACTCTGCTCATCACTAAATTTAGCCATGGGGCCAGATTAAGAAAAAAGAGAATGAGATGTAGGAAATTTAAAAGACCAATACTGGCCATCTCTGGATTGGACATAACAAATGGTGTCCTAAGAGACAAGAAGGGGGGGGAATAAAACATCTACCACCTCCCATTCTGGTCCCATCCAGGAAATAGCTGTCAAAGAGACAGATGTGTCTTCATTTCTCCTCCCTGGGCTCTGGCTGGGAGAGGGGAAGGTGCATCCAAGAAATGAGGAGATAGTAAAAAAGCAGGGTGCATTGCCACACTTACATGTGGGGTTCTAGGAAGAAATCTCCTCCCATGATGCCCCAGAAACACCACTGAAAAAAATAATCCCTGAGTGCCTTTCAGCACATCAGACAGACACTGATCCAATATATCAGGAATAAAACCACATTCCCTCCTCTCATAGTCTTATTTTCCAGTTGAGAGAGACAGAGATAAGTGTGATACCTACGTAAATTATATAGAATGGTCTTCAGTAGGGTTTTTTTAAATATGACGCTGGCCGCTATGGGAAGAATAGACTCTAAGGGGGTCTAAGTGTTGGCAGCTACTTTGGTAATACAGGCAAAAGATACCAGTAGCTCCAACAGAGTGTTGTCGTAAAGTGGGGAGTAGTCATTGAACTTGGGAAACATTTGAAGATAGAGCCAGCCTAAGTTTCTGTCCCACTAGATGTGGAAGTGGGAGAAAAATAGAAGAGTCATAGATGACACCAGTGTTCTTGGCCATAGGCAACTGGAAAGTGATGCTGACAGTATCTGAGGTGGGAAAGATGGGAGTAGAGCAGCTCTAGGGAGAAGATCAGGTGTCCAGGTAAGGTCTGAAATGTTTAGTTGTCAATCGAAGTCGAGATATCGAGGAGGAGCAAAGGGGATAAATTTAATACTGTACAGAAAAGCCAAGAGGGAAATGTCTTCAGTTTCCATGTAGTGAGAATGGGACACAAGAATCCCCACGCATCCTCAAAGAGGGATGCAGGAGGGAGCTCTGTTGAGAGCTAATTGTCTGCTATGGGTCCCTTGTGGCAAAGAGCTGGATATGGAAGTGACAAGAGCCTGAGAGTTCTACGGTGCAAATCAAAGCTGAGGTGAGGCCCAGTGGTCATTTCATAACCATTGTGAAGTATACCACTCAGTGGTTTTAAGTACCTTTCCACTGATGTGCAGGCATCACCACCATCCACCCACAGTACTATTTTCCTCCTGTAAAATGACAATTTGGTCCCCATGAAGCAACAGCTCCCCACTCCCCTTCCTCCGGCACTCAGCAACCACCATCCTACTTTCCGTCTCTAGATTTTGACTACTCCACATACCTCGTATAAGCAGAATCATATACTATTTTTCTTTTTGTGACTGGCTGACTTCACTTAGCATAATGTCCATGACATTTCCTTCGCATTGTAACGTGTGTCAAGATGTCCTTCCTTTTCAGGGCTGAATAAGTCTCTTGTATGTATACATCAGATTCTGTTTGCCCATCACCCACCGATGGACATTAGGGCTGCTTCCACCTCCTGGCCATTGCAAATAGTGCTGCGATGAATATGGGTATGCAAAGGGATGTATTGAATATGGACTGCATCAGGCATTGTTATCTCATTGAATTCTCCAATCTACCACATGGCATGGGGTGGCAGACTCCTAAGCATCCTGCAACATCCATTCTCCCTTCTTCCTTAGTAATAGAGCCATCCCTAGTTTTAAATGAGCATAAAGTGAACGAGGGCAAAGTAAACCAAAAACAACAAAGGAAAGCTGTTGATGCTCAATTTCCCTTGCAGCTAGATATAACTACATCACCAGGTTCTCTCCAGTGGGTGTAAACAGAAGTGGTCTGTGCAACTTCCAGGCAGACTGTTCAAAACTAGGGGTGCTTTTACCTTCCCTCCCTCCCTCCCTTCTTTCCATTCTTCCTTCTTTCCTTCCTCCCACCACTCAGAGATGAGGAACAACAAGATAGAGGGAGCATGAGTTTCTGACTTAAGCTGTTTGTGAGGTGCATGACATCCCTCTGTCTTGCGTTCTGCTTTGAGGTCTCTGCTACAAGTGTCAAGCTGTATCCCAGCTAATACTGATAGATTATCATTAATGTCATTGCACAGATAAGGAAACTAAGGCTCAAATAAATAGAATGACTTACATGGAGTCGCAACCGCAGCTGGACCAGCTCTGCCTGGTTCCACACCTGCGTTCTTTCCATTATACCATCTTCCTTCAATATTTAAGTGAGATATATGCATATGGGCGTGTGTGTGCTTGGGGGCACACACATGTGTATGGGTGTACATGAATTTAGATTGTTTCACTGACTTAATTTTTCTGAAAAAAATTTTTTAAATTAAAAATTAAATGATATTTTAATTGTACGGGGGCACTTAAGATTTGAAAATATTTGTTTAAGATTTTTTTTTTTATTTGACAGAGAAAGACACAGTGAGAGAGGGAACACAAGCAGGGGGAGGGGGAGAGGGAGAAGCAGGCTTCCCACTCAGCGGGAAGCCTGATGTGGGGCTTCCTCCCCAGACCCTGGGATTATGACCTGAGCCAACAGCAGACGCTTAATGCCTGAGCTACCCAGGTGCCCCTGAAAATATTTTTTGAAGATTTTTTTTTAGAAGAATCCTTTTATAAAGTGAAGTTTACATCCCTAGTTTTGTTTTGTTTGGTTATGAAAGTCCAGGTTTTCCTATACTACATTTAGTTTACTTAACACAGAGTACACACACACACACACACACACACACACACACACACACACGAATAGATAAGTATGTCTCAATTGCCTTAATAGCCTATGATATTTGTTTTCAAGCTTCATTTGTCCTATTGGAGGAGGGAGAAATCTAGAAGAGGGGAGGAACAAGATAGGCAATTCACACTCGAATTTTCAAATAAAATTTCTATAGACTTATCACATTTGCAATTTAAATTGTTTTTCCATTGCATGAGTGGTTTAAAAACTAAAAAACAGAGGGAAGACAGCGGAGCAAACTGAATCATTGCTTTATAACTTAAAATGACCACGAATTTAAGTGGGAGTGTATGACTGTACTTCCTTAATTCTGCCATCTGGCAAGGTTTTCCATGTGATTAATGAGAGACCATTGCACAACATTACCAGGAGGGAAACAATTCCAATTACGCATACAGCTAAACCATAATTACTATGCAAATGATTTCAGTAATGCAATAGAATGGGCTATCTGGTCATTACAGGGCTGACAATTCACAATGCTAATTGGGGTTAGTCTGTTTTTAGAAGGTAAATAATATTAACAGTAAAATAAATCCAAACTAATATTAGGTTTGATTTTGCCTATAATCAAGGGGCATGGTCTGCTTCAGAAATTACATTTACATTAAAAAGATAAATGATACTTGCTGTGGTCTCTATCAAATGTAAAATGATTTTGGATTGAAAACACTGGGAACGAAATGATACTGAGATGAGATTTAGGATTTGAGAGGAGGGGTCAAGAGTTGAGAGTCTTCAGGCCAGAAGATCCACGTGGAAATAGACAAGCTGTAACTCTCAGAGTTGCCCAAAGAGACCTGGGGCGGGAGGTGATGCTCAGAACCTGAAGAACAGGGGAAAACAAAGAAAAAGAAAACTCCTGTTCTGTCATCCTCCTAAACCTTGACTTTTTTCCCCAGGCTCTCTTCCATTAACCAAGTTTAAGTCCTATACTACCACCTACTTGTTCTCTTATGATTATTTTCAAATCAGTTTCTTCTGACTCCCTCTTCC
The DNA here is from genome assembly GCF_010015895.1 of Lontra canadensis. Lineage (NCBI taxonomy): Eukaryota > Metazoa > Chordata > Mammalia > Carnivora > Mustelidae > Lontra > Lontra canadensis. The sequence continues at coordinate 55,412,482 of NW_022630995.1, forward strand.
TCCCCATTCATGCTCACCTCTCTCCCATTCTGTGCTGTGGTAGCTCATGAGGTCCTTCCCTTCCCCTGCAAGTTCCACAATTTTATCTCCAGTGGAAGTGCCCAAAGCCTCCTTCAGCAAACCTTTCACTCCCCTGTTCACACAGCCACTGGGAGGACACAGGACCTGAACTTGGAAAATCAGATTTATGCTCCCAAGACTCATACAGAATGGAGCCTGTTATCCCAGCACCCTTGCCTGAATTTTGAGCCATGCCAGCAACTTCCTCATCCCTTTCCCCCAGTAGACAGGATATCTGTCTGTTGGAATCCCTCCAACAAAATCCCCTTCTAGATGATCATCACCAGCATTTGTTTCTGTGGCTTTCCGAAAAGGAACCCTAACTGATACACTTCTCCTGAGAAATGGAAGATCTACATGGCATTCAGTGGAAGGCGGTGAAGAGAAGCTCATGGTCCTCACCTAAATTGGAGCTGTTTCTAAAGATTGCTTGTATCAGTTTGAATTTGGAAATATCCTGTGAGTACATGACATCATAGAAGCAGTGTAAGTAGTTGATTCAGAACCAAGCTCCCAAAACAGACCATGTGGGTTTGAACCTTACTTTCTCCACTTGGATAGCTGTATGGCATTGGGCAAGTTGCTTACAAGGAAAATGGAGAGAGCAAGAATACATTCCTCCTAGGATTGCTAGAAGAATGAATGAGTTGTATGTGTGGATGTCTTAGAGCAGATCCTGATATCAGCAAGCATTATAAGTAGGTAAAATGTGATTATTAAGATTTCTGAAAAAATAGCCTATGTGGGTAGGCTATTTTAAATAAGATTTAAAACATAATAACTTAATACACTTTCTTGGCATCTGTGTACAAGGTTTTATGTAGCATCCAAAGTAGTTCCCCTGGGTCTACAAATATCCCCATGATATTGCCATTATTCAAGTTTGGTGGGATTTTTTGTTGTTGTTTATTTTTGGTTTTGTTTTATTTGTTTGTTCCATAATTGCTCCTTTAGAACTTTATTTAAAGCCTACCATACATAAGTTGTAGCATCCTTGTTCCAGTTGGAAGGGGATTCAGTTACAAAAATACCAAAGGTAAGTGACTATCAGAGTTGGAAGACAATGTGGGACCACTGTTCCCAAGGTCACCCCAAACCCTGCCAAAAAATAAAATTGCAGAAGGGAGGTCATATGTGTCTTTGCTCCCAAAGGCCCCAGTGGCACAGGAAACCCAAGTCCTATGGCAAAACTGCAGGTGCTTGCTTGTCCGACAGCAAAGTCTCCAATCCATGACCATAAGTGTCCTCGACCCCTTACAGGGTTTCAGATGACCTCCAAGGAAGCCCAGCCCTGGGACACGTTCCTGCTTACCCCCTCCTAGAAAGGATCGATCAGGACCTCTTCTGCTGCTGCTGCCTCTTGGTCTTTCACTCCCAGCCCTGTCCAGAGTGCTTATTAGGCTCTCAAAAGGTGGCCAGAGTTTGATGCATATTACCTTGAACCATATCCCAAGAGCCAGATCCGTGGGATATTTGAGAGCCCACTGGTGTCTTAGTAAATTTAATCCTCTACACAGTCCTGGATTTGAAGATAATGCCACTCTCAGTATTCTGAGTGAGACATTTGAGCTCCCAGCTGGCAATTACAGTAGGAAATGAGTCCATGGGTTGTTGGGCTGGCAGAAAGGGCTACTTAAGATGGCGAAAGTTCCCACCACAAGACCTGAACTCGGACAGGAGAACAAAGGCCCAAGATGGTGAAAGTTCCCTCTACAAGACCTGAACTCGGACAGGAGAACAAAGGCCCAAGCAGGAATCTGAGACCCCTGCCCCGGGCTCCTATGGACCAATGGGACCCTGACAAGCGGGAATCTGAGACCCCGCTCCGGGCCCTGGTGGACCAATGGGACCCCGACGAGCAGGCGAAATATCCGAATAAGGGAAACTTGCCAAAAGACCCCTGAGCTCCCCTCGAGACTCCTTAAAAGTCCCCTCCTCCCTGCCTTAGGGGCGACTTCCCCCACTCTGCTCCCAGAGTTGCGGAACCTTGCCCGAGAGTGCCTTCCTCCTGTCGCAATTTTCCTGGCTCTCCTTCACCTGAGCCCTGAAATTGCGCCAGAGAGGGCCTTTAATAAATCTTGCCTTGCACCCACTTTGCTTGGTGTTGTGCTTATCTCTCCAGAAAAACTTTACATGGGTCTCCCTCCCAGGCTCCAACACACACTGTGTTTTGCATTCAAGACTTCCCAGTGCCCTCAGATGTCTTGGGTCACGTGTGGCAATGGTGGATATAGTCAAGGCACTGGCATATTTCAATGCATGTCTGATTCAGAGAAACAGTGGTGATTGAAGAGAAGCTTGCCTGGTCATGTTCTGATCCCAAAAGGTGGTCCAGTCACCAAGTCCTGTATAGGACACAAGGGGTGGTATCATCTTCTACAATAAGTCATCTTAGGTGGTGGGCAGCTGTTCTTATCTTTGGCACTACCCTCCTCTCTTGCTTTGGGTTTATTCTGCCACTCTTTTTCTAGCTTGTTGAATTAAATAGCTTTATTTGTAATTTTCCTTTCTTCCTCTGTCTAATAAATGTATTAATTACATAAATTAAAGTATTACAATCACTAAACCCTATTATCTTTTATTTGTAGCATTTTTATTGTTATTCAACCCTAAATATTTTGTAATTTTACTATAATTTGTTCTTGAGGTATACACATCATTAATTATCATTTTTTTCATTTTTAAAACTATAGAGATTATTATAGTATTGATTGCTAACATGACTGCATTTAGTGGAACAACAAAGTCTATAGTGTATTTGTTTCAGGTATTTGCTGAGACCAGGCATTTGTGGCTTTATATATATTTATTCTTTAACGGATGGTATAAGGGTTTTTTTAATGCCTACTTATTGTATTGTCCAAATCTCCTTAATCCTTAAAAAAATCTGTGTGCCTTATTTGTCAGATTCTAAAAAGAGATATGTCAAACTCTTCCATGATTAGTAAGAATATTGCCATTTTGCCCTGAAATTCTTTCAATGTTGGTTTAAATATATTGAAAATGATGCTTGTTGTTGCAGATGATTTCAGAACTATTTTAGTTTCCCAGTGAATTGCTTGATTTGTTGGTCTGTGATGACCTTCTGTGATTTTACTGCTGTGAAAAGGCTAATATCAATTATTAATCTATTTTAAGTATATATTAACAATCCATAATTACTAGTAATGATTAGGCTAATATTAAAATGCTTTTAACTACTTTTAAAAAAATTTTGGTTTGTATAGAAAAGGGCTTTTCAGGAGTCAATGAGGGTAGTTTGGGCCCAACCCCACTCAAGCAAGCTGTCAGTCTGTGAGGTCACCATCCCTCTGCTGAGGCCAACCCCACTTGTGAGAGATAGCAGATGCATGCCCTATAATTTCAGTCATTTCTCTCTTTTCTTTGCATGCCCTTGGTGGAGATGAGGATGGGAACCCGCAAGGCTAAGTGGATAAGATGCTTCTATAATACACACTTCTTCATTGACCACAGACTATCCTAGATGCTGCAGAGCTGAGGTCTCCTCTCTGACCAGGGTCATCTCACTCTTGCTACTGCACTGCATCTCTTTCTCATCCCAGCCCAGCCTTATCAAGCTCTCTTCTCCAGAACAAGGAATACATCCTAGTGTCTAGGAGGCTCAGTGGCCATCAGGATATTTCAGCTTAGCTCAGCTCAGCTGTGAAGAAGCCTGGAAACCAGGGGAAAACCACATGGCCCATTTGGGTGTATGTTTATCCTATAAACCGAGGGAGGTACATTTTGTAAAAGTCTGAGGTCATTTCTTCTAACTGAGGGAAATGCTAGGAGTCTATGAATCTTATTGCATAGGTGACCTGCTTTTCATGTTGTGAACTTCAAATCCTAAGTACTTTGCTGAGAAATTAAAAAACAAATCCCCAGAACGGAGCACAGGAATGATGGCAAGGGTATGAATATTAGAAAATTCTAGGGTGGAGCCTGGTGGAACTGGAACACTTTTCTTCAAATAAATACTCAAACTAATGAAGACTTTTTTTCCAGAAACTTCCTCTTTTTTTCAGAACTTCCACATCTCTAACAAATGAAACATACCAGTTTTCAAGACAAAGCAAGCTATGTGTAAGTATAAGACTTTTAAAAATATTTAACATGATTTGAATTTTATTTTAGTCCTCCAAAAATCTAACAAAGTAACTTTCTGTCTGTTAAAAAAAGACTTTAAAATGTCTATTATATAGACCCTCTATTTATAGGAAATCTTTCCTATACCAATGTTTATAGTCTGAAGTTTTCTGTAATTTGGGAAAATCGTAATACTTAACCAAAATTCAGATGCAAAAAGCACAAAATCTGAAATCACCAGCACAGCCATTCTGCTATTTCACTAGAGGGCAGCATGTAATAACAAATAATAGTATTACAAGGTGATGAAGTAAAAAGCTATTTTAATAACAAATGTCAACCTCACAAAGACTCTAAAACAACATAAAGAACTTAGGAGATTTTCAGCTTAACTTTAAAGAGTCGTGGATATATTAGAGGCATTATTTTACTCCACACATTCACACATTCTATTTTAAGCACAAATTCTCGAGACTACAGGATAATTCGGGTAGAAGTGTTGGATTCTCTGAGACATCTTTTCTTCATTTACATTTAAACCAAAGGAAAGGAAAACCGACTTCCCAGCCAAGAAAGTTTTCTTCAGATACTAAGAACCAGTTATAATAAAGCCGCTCCCAATGTCAGACCTTGAATTTTATTTGGTGATTAACAATCTAGAAAAGAAACTCGAAACTTTAGGGAAACATACCCACACCACTGAGAAATTTACCTAGCAAACTGTCATTCTGCAAATTCAGGGCATGAGTGTGTTTTGCTTGGCCGTAGTGTGTGTGTGTGTGTGTGTGTGTGCTTTCAGAACTGCCTGTATTCACATTCACGCTTTTCCCTACAAGAATCCAGATCCCTGGGTTATCTGGAGCATACAGAAAATCTGCCAACATGGAGTCCATATTTTCACATGCAACGTGGGACTGGGATCAAATGGTGGCTACTCCTTTTGGACCAACCAAGAGCTCTTCAGTGTTTTTCCTTTCCTCTGACTCTGTTATCTAGATTTCCTAGCTACATTTGTTTTCTATTGTCATGAAACAAATCACCACAAATTTAGAAGCTTAAAACAACACCCACATGTTAGCTCACAGTTCTGTGGGTCAGAAGTCCAGTCCGGGCATGACTGCATTTTCTGCTCAGGGTCTTACAAAGCCAACATCAATATGTCAGCCAGGCTGCATTCCCATTTGGAACTTAGAATCCTCTTCCAAGCATATGGTTGTGGCAGAATCATTTCTTTGTGGTTTTGGGCCTGAGCTCTCCATTTTCTTCCTGGTTTTGAGCAGGGTTTCTCTCAGTTCTTATTGGCTTTCTGCACCTCTCACCACGTGATCTCCTACCTCTTCAAAGCCAGAAAAGGAGAACTTACCGCACACTAAATCCCACTCATGCCTCTGATCTCCCTCCAAAGTAGTTCAGTCCCTTTTAAGAACTCACCTAATTAGTTCAGCCCCACCCAGGTTACTTTCCCTTCCTTAAAGTCAAGTGTGCTGTATGACATAACCTAATCATGAGAGTGATGACCCATCATAATCACAGTCCCAGAGATGATCCAGATGGTGTAATACAAGGCAGAAACCAGAATCTTGTACAGTGCACTTGGCTGAGAGTCAGTGTGTCATTTATTATCAAGCATGACACCCTACTTTTTCAGAAGAGCGTTTAAAGGAAATTGAACTATTTCTATGCAAATATTTCCATTAAAAATTGAGAAAACAATCGGAGGAAAGGCCACATAGTTGGAGAAAAACAAGAAAAATATTCCTACACATTTCAAATAAAAATAAAGAGGACTATTTTAGACACATTTATGCATTTTTGTTACCCATCTGGCTGCTTAGAGGGTTTTAGTCTGTGACCTGGGATTTAAAGCATCTCCTGACATCTACCTCCATTGAAAACCTCTGAGTGCCTTTCAAAATTCATCCCATGCTCCTCTTGGCTCTTCACTCCTACTTCTCCCTTTTCTCTTGACTTTGGTAGCTTAAATCTTAGGGGTCCCCTAAGATGAAAGAGTTTTCCTACACCACTATTTCCCAGACTATCCTGTGGTAGAGGAAATTTCTTTCCCTAGTCTACCACAGGCCGATACTTCTATAAATCAAAATGATACAATTGAAATAAAATGAGCTCCCTGATTATGTTGTTGGATGTTGGAGCAATATTAAATTGATATCAAAGTTTCAAAATTTTATCTTGTTCAATACTGGTGACCAACATCATGGACAGCCACCATTCCACTGACCACACAATGCTAACAATGACCTTTCATCAAACAAATTTTCAGTGCAAATCTTATGTGGTATGAAATGACATCTATTACTATGGCGATAATAGCTAAATTTTTTTGTGGAATTGTTAGGTGCTGCTATCAATTAATTTTCTAGTACTTTATACACGGGATCTCCTTAGTCCCCAAAATCTACTCATTAAATGGATTCTGTTATCTTACAGGTATGCACATGAGGCACAGATAATGTAAATAACTTGCCCACATTCACACAAATAGTCTGTGCTCTCAAATCCCACACTCAGCAGCCATTCCTGTGGTCACAAGGAGTGTTAGAAATCATACCCAATTTGGTGTCAGGAAGCAGGGCTCCAACTACAAGTCCTCTACCTCCCGGATACATGACATGGGTTGAATTACTGAACTTCTCTGTGGCTCATTGTCTTCAGTGAAGGGCAGCACTCGAATATACAGCTCCCTCAGATAAATAGGGAGAGATCATTGCATGATATAATTTGTACTAACACTTTACAAATTGTAAACCTCTCTTCAAGCATTAATTATATACCCACATCAGGGTTGTTTGTTTGTTTTTTTTCCCCCAAAGGTTTTATTTATTTATTTGAAAGAGAGAGAGCTAGCACGGGTGAAGAGGGAGAGGCAAAGGAAGAGGGAGAAGCAGATTCCCCGCTGAGCAGGGAGCCCGACTTGGGGCCCAGCACCCGGAGATGTGACCAGAGTTCAAGGCTTAACCAGCTGAGCTACCCAAGTGCTCCACCCCCCTCAATTTTTTAAAGCAATATCAGCATAGACTCTAACCAATGTCCTTCAAAAATTTCTTTCAAATATGCTGTACCCATGAGGGCTCAGCAGAGGAAGAAAACCCATTCTTCCATACAGAAGGAACTGAATGTAGGGAACCAATTACAGAGTTGATGGAAGAGCTGAAAATCCAGAGGGTGGAGAAATATTAGTGGGGGTTCGGCCAGAGAAAAGGAAACAGAATATATATATGTATATGAATATATGATAAAATACCTATGATCTATATAGATTCAATACAAATAGCAAAGAATTCTCAGTCTCTCCACCTACAAATGCTTCACATTTTAATCTTTTGTTCTCAGCTTTGTTCATCTGTTTTTCTTTCTGTCATTCTAATAGCTGCCCTAGTCCGAACATACCAATGTAGCTTTCATAAATACACAGATATCTATCATCCGAATTACATAAAAGCCCTGTCAGCCCTAAACTTAGCAGAGCAGACCCTGGGACCAAAAAGCCTAATTGCCATAAAATAGTAAATGCAGAAAAATCATGTATTTATTTTCACCAAATGAGCAAGGACCTGGAGAAGGTGGCAAACATAGGATCAGGCATCTAAGCAGGGAAACTGGCCTTAGGAAAAATCCAGGAAACTAATTCATAGAAAAGAGGGAAGAAAAAGGGCTGAACCTAGAGGTGTTTTGAGGGGTTGTTACAGAGTTAGTGGTCTTTTGTCTCTGCATAGCCAGGTAAAGTGGACGGGGCTGGATTGTGGCTCCAAGGAAAAGCTTACAATGGGTGCTGTGAGGAGCTAAAAGCAAGCTCACCAGAGATGCTGACTAATCAGAAGAGAGGCCAACACTAACTCCAAAGTAGGGCTCTAAGGACCTCCACTCTACTGAAACATTATTGTGGGAAGGCCTCAAGAGCAGCTCCAAGTAGGGACCAGAGAAGAGGAAGAGGTGGTATGGGGTGGCAGGATTCTCATCAGGTAACAGGTGTTTTCCAGCAAGCCCAAAGCAATTTTGCTATTTTAAAATCTGGGTTGACAAGTGCCTATGATCTGAAGCAGCTCTGTCCCCAAACTAAGCCCTACATAAACTAGACTTGAAAGGAGAGAAAGAATACTGCCAACATGTACTGTTCTCCTATTCACTTCTCATCCTAACCAAGGGTTGTTTGCCTGAGAGTAATGCTGTCTGTGAACTGGGTCAAAGAGAAGACCCAGAGAGTTCCACATCAGAAGGGTGATAGTATTACATCACGGATCTAAACAAGGCAGTCTGTTTTTGGAAATACGTGGGTGACTTGCCAATTGCATCAGCCTTAGCTGTTGCTGCTCTTGATAATACATTATTAGTCATCTTTATTCCAACAGAATCCTCACCATTCTCTGCAGATTTGATGCTGAATTTCAAATCCACTTTAGTAATAATATTTATAACTGGTAGGTTAGAAAGCCTGCATTATTTGAATAAAAGCAACTTATTTGAAGACCAGAGAGAAAGTTGGGGAATAAACAAGTTCCTGGTCACTAATTATTTTTTTTACAGGTGCTATTAATGAATTGAGGCTTAGCATATCTTTGTGTAACTCTTTTTTTTTTAAGATTTTATTTACTTATTTGACAGAGAGAGAGATCACAAGTAGGCAGAGAGGAAGGCAGGGCGGGGGGGAAGCAGGCTCCCCGCTGAGCAGAGATCCCGACACGGGGCTCGATCTGAGGACCCTGAGATCATGACCTGAGCTGAAGGCAGAGGCTTAACCCACTGAGCCACCCAGGCACCCCTCTGTGTAACTCTTTTAAGATCTATATTGACATATCAGATATCAGGAAAAGTCAGTGGCTGCTATGGGGTTTGGAGTTTGGAAATTAGTGAAGAGAACTGGAGGAGGGATCACAAATGTTTATGTCCTTTTCAGGTGAAAGAAGTTTGAAAAGGATGTATGAGTTGATTGGCACAAAAGACTTTCATAATCCACCTACTGCATAGCCTATATGAAAGTGCTTTTCATAAAATATATTAGCCAAGGCTTTCTAGAGAAATAGAACCAATGAGTTGTCTCTGTCTCTGTCTCAGTCTCTGTCTCCTACTCTATTATCTGTCTCTCTCTGATCATCATAATCTATCTTTAAATCTATTTATCTACTCATCCATCTATTGCTGTATTTTAAGGAGTTGACTCATATAATGGTGGAGGCTTGGTGAGTCCAAAATTTGATGGGGAAGGCCAATAGTCTGGAAACCTAGGGAAGAGTTACAGCTCAAAGCCAAAGATGATCTGTTGGCAGAATCCCTTCTTGCATGGGTAAGGTTAATCTTCTTCTATTAAAGCCATCAACTGATTGTATATGACCCACACACATTAAGGAGAGCAATCTGCTTTACCCAGAGTCCACTATTTCCATGTTAATCTTTTCCAAGAAAAATACCTCCTAGAAACATTGAGAATAATGTTTGACCAAATATCTGGGCACTGTGGCACAGCCAGGTTGACACATAAAATTAACCATCACATATGGTAACGTGAAGGAGTACCAGTTCTTGTTAGTTATCTATTTCCAAGGAAAAGCTGCAAAGGTGGCAAAATGACTGCCAGCTGAGGAGTAACTGTGGGTTGAGATGTTAAACTAGCAAGGAGAAGACTTCGGGACAAATAGTAACACAAAGATAGTAACAACTCTGTATTCTCACCACGTGTGGATATATAGTGTGTGTGTAAAATACATATTTTCAAAACACTCAACGCCTATCCTGTGAAAGGTAGGGGGCAGAGCCAGGACTCTCAGAGGAGACAAATTTTGCCTCAAGACTGATCAGAAGCATCAGGAACAGATGACTTCTGGCCACACATGGTTCTGAACAAACTTGCACCCTACTGATTAGTAAATATGCTAAATATCATACCTGGTTGGCAGGGAAAGTTTTGAACATCCTTTTTATTTTTTCATACAAATATTTTTAACTAATTTATTTTTGTTGAAAAATAATAAAGTAAGAATCAAAAGTATTTTTACAACAATCCGCACTTTGTAGTTTTTCCAATACATTAGCTTATCCAACAACTCTTGACAGACTCTTACTGTTCCAAACACCACAGTAGATATTCACACATATACACAGACAAACATCAATCACTCCTCATGACAACCTTGTGATGTCGATGGTACTTTAATTTCCCCCCAGTCATATCAACATTAGCTAACATTATTCTGTGTGCTAGATAGCAGGCACTATGCTAAACATTTTATATGGATTAACTAATCTACAACAATGTCATGAGATAATACACTTTTTTTTTAATCCCCAATATCTAGATGAGTCAACTGGCACTGAAAAGGTTAAGTAACATCCTCAAGGCTAATGAGTTGGTAGGAACAGAGTAAGGGCACTCATCAAGGTTTCCCAACCACACTGCTCTCCATTCTTGAATGTCCCCTTGCTTTACAAGTTGATATTGGCAGAAGTATTGCGTAACAGGGCTGTTATCATTTCTAAATGGCTAAGTGTATTAAGCTCTAACATTTAGCCTTAACACTGGCAACTTATACATTTCACGTGAGGAAAGTTAGCATCCCAACAGCTAACTGATCTCTAGCTGAAACTCTGCTCCAATTTCTCATTGTTAATTCTTATCTTTAAAGAATGGGAATTTTGCTATTCCTCAAAGATTCTTTTTATGCTTTTATTATGCATTTTATTTAAGATGAAAAAAAAAACTGGGCATCTTATAGATATTGTAGAGCAGAGAGGTTACTGAAGATTTGCTCCAATTCCTACCCCCACCCCAATTATCTTTACTCCTGTCCAGAGAGGAATGCTTCACTAAAGTTTTGGAACAGGAAATGTGCCTATTTCATTTTATCCCCAGCCACTAACCTATTGCCTAAAACATGAGAAAATAGAAAACATTGCTTGAATATAGGAACAAGGATGGGTGATATGTGGTACCTTTTAAGTATCTCCAAAAGTGGCAGTCCGCTTAGTTATGATAACTATCATACTTTCCACAGTATACTTTCCAACCTTCTCTGGTTAAAAAGTCACCATATCCAGGATATCACATCTGACACCTGGTTCTCTCTTTATTCTTTCAAATAACAAGCATTTACTGAAATATTAATTCATTTATTTAACAAATATTTGCTGAGCACCTTTTATATACTAGGCAATGTGCTCGATTCTGGGAATACAGTGATGCACAAGAAGGTAAGTAAGGTCCCTTTCTTGGGTAGCTTATGTTCTAGTTGGGGGAAGGAAGTGGAAATGAATGCATCCAAAAAACAACTCAAAAAATAATATACAAGATACTTACAATTGTTTGAAGGGCTATGAAAAAAAGGCAACAAGGGAAGAGATAAAGAAACTAAGAGTAGCAATGAGAAGGTGACCTTGAGCAGAGATCTAAAGGATGAGGTTGATGTCGCCATGCAAAATGGTGGGAAACAGCATTCTAGGCAGAGAGAAGAGTAAGTGCTAGGGCTCCTGAGGAACAGAAAGGAGGCTGGCACTGCTCACAACCAGTGAGAAATGGGGGGAGACATGGGAGGGGAGGAGAAAGCAGGCCTTGCAAGGCTTCATGGTATGGAGTTTGCCTTTTATTCTCAGAGAAATGTAAGACAAATGGAGGGGAATGAAAAGAATTTTATATCTACTGCAGAGAGGACTGAAGAGGGAAGAATAAAGGCAAGGAGGTAAAGGTGCCATGAACAAAGGAGTTAGCAGTAGAAATGAAAAGAAATCAATGGGTTCAAGGCCTACATGAATGGGGTGTATGGGATAGGGACGATCTGAATTAAGTATAGGGAGGACAGAAATGGAATAGTTTAATATCAAGAACTTTCAATTCCTATGTATTAGCTTTCCATTGTCTTTTAAAGTCCCAGATATGGATATCAAGTAAGGAGCTGGATATACAAGACTTGAGTTCAAGAGAGTGGGAGGAGAGCAGAACTGAAAGTAATAAATTTGTGTATTGTTAATAGGTAGATGGTGTTGAAGCCAAATAAGTATATACAAGGATTTGCCTCCTTAAACACCAGTTATAAACAGTGCTAATCCTATGATCTTGTGCAAATAAACAACTTCTTCATGCCTCTATTTTCTCATCTGTAAAATGGGAATGAAAGTACCACTTTTAGGATCATTGGGAAGATGAGTAAAATAATCCATGTGCCCTCCCTAGTCCTGGACAAGCCCTGCATGAGTATTAATGTAATTTTTCTCCCACAAGTGCCTTCACATCCACTCTAAGTATGATTGTATTAAGACCACTCAAGTCTGAGTGCCCTCACTGGGGTCACTTGGATGGGCTTGCTCTATCAAATTCTAGAAGTCCTGGCCAGTCCCCCTATTACCATAAGTCCTCATCTGCCATCTCAGGCAGCTTTGGCCACCCTCACATGTTCACAATTCTTTAGGTAAGAAGAAGACACCAATCTCAGGGGGTGAGAAGTCAATATTCCCTCCTGGCAGACATTCTCCCTTACGAGGTTTGCTTTGAGGACCATCCTAACTGGGCTTCAGGGAAGAAGCCCTTCCCCCTTTCCCCAGAGTTGGGAAGAACAGGAAAATGCCATGATGCTCTTATACCTGTGAATCCCATTTTAAGCATCTTCCCAAGTTCTTCCTTATATAGTTGAAGGTGGTCAATGGAACTGATAGTCAGAGGACCCTTTTGTTCATCTCAAAGTAAGTCCCCCAGAAATGTGTCCAGTGTTGCTCTTTACAGTGGAAGGAATTTGTCATAAAATATAATTTGTCATTATAGCTAGCTTTCATCATTAGCCAAAATTCCAACAGCAAACTGCCCATTTCTCATCATTTATACTTTATTTTTTTAGTATCAAATTTATTACCTCATTACGACCTCCTTGCAAAAAAATTCTGGCCATGAATCTGAAGTCAAAGAGATTTAGGAAGAATAACAGTATATGATATTGTCTTTCTTTCCATATGTTTATGGTATTGGGTTACAAATCTGAATAAGACATTATAAATATGTGTACTATAAAGGAGTTCATAAATACCTGTACTAAAAAGGGTCATGTGGGTGATGTTTGAATTTAAGGGAGGGTGATAATTAATTGCTTCTTCTCCTCAGAGTTCAGAGCTAATTAAGAAGTACAGTCAGATACATGGAGACCAAAACATAAGCCTTATAATTCAGAAAGGCTAGATTGGAGAATGTCATTTATCCTGTAGCAAATGTAGGCTTTCCAAGCCTCCCCTCACCCCTGCCAACTCAGAAAGGCAAGATGACAACCTGTCTTCAGAACCCTACCATATGCAACAGGAGCCATGAGCTATTGTTGGCAGGCAGATTCCCAAAGAAGGAATCATATGGCCTGTTTTTGAAGGAAGGGACAAACAGAGAAGCTTGGACAAATGGAGATCAGACCCTCCCTGCCTTCCAAATCAGGCTGGTAAAAGAGGAGAGAGATGCCACAAGTGTTCCTTGCATCATTTTCCTTCCTTCCTCCTTTAAGGTAAAGTAGGAGGAAGGATAAGAATAGCCCCTTCAGAGGTAAATGAAAAAGGTAAATGCTGTGAATATGCAGATAGTGGGGAAAGATTACCGTGGAAGTGGAAAACCCCAAGAAGGGCAGCATCATGATGTTCTTATGCTCTAGGGCTGCAACGGGTGAATTTTTCAGGGGAAGGTGTGCAGGCAGCTTTCCTTTCCAACGGAGGGAGAGTGTGAGTGGAGAAGAGAGGAAAGCCAAGTAAGCCTAGGAAAAGTGAGTGGTCTAGAGGGACTTGAAAACCAAAGCTTCATTGGGGACTGGAGGCAGACAGTGAAGAGGCCATCTGGTGCCAGGTTGTGGAGGATCTTGATTACAAGCCAAAGAGTTTCTCTTTTATTTGGTCAGGAATTGGAAAGCAGTCAAAGTTTTTGAGTAAGAGAAGAACATAATTATAGCAATGCCTTAAGAAGATTAAGTGGGCAGCAGGGTTCAGAATATATTATCTAGGGAGTGTTTGGAAGAAGGAAGATCAGTCAGATGCTCCTGTACGGGTTGGAGATGGAAGTAACATTAATTAGTATCATGGCAGTGCGACTGGAAGGCAAATGGCTTGTGTCATGCTTTAGAGTTTACAACGTTCTTAGTGCATTAATTACCTCATGTGATCCAGCAACTGTGAAAAATAAGTAGCTCAATGATAGCCATACTCTAAGATAGACACTTCACACCATCAATAAATATTAATTGAATAAGTTCAAGGAAAACTCTAAAGGCCTTGGTGACTACAAACAGGAAGGAAGGCAAGTGGACAGTTAAAGATGACCTGAAGTCCTCAAGAACAACGATGATTAATTTATTCAATAAATATTTACTGAGGTTCTACTATAATGCCAGGAATTGTTCCAGATGCTGGCTGTAGCACAGAACCTAATAAACAAATAGTTTATCCTCAGGGAGCATATATAGTAGGGAAAAGAAATCATCAATAGATATTTGAAGAAACATAAAGTTTCAGGGAGGAAAGGGAAACAATCAGGTTAAGAGGATAGAGGGTCAGGCAGGTGTTTTTATAGATAATGCTATCAGAGAAGTCCTTTTTCTGAAAGCGACTTCTCAGCAAAGACCAGATAGGAGTGAGTAGGAGAGCCACACAAAGTTCTGGAAGAAGAGTATTTGAGGCAGAAAGAATGGTAAAGGAAAATCCTCAAAGCAGACACCTGCTTTGAGGTGTTCAAGAAGCAGCAAGGAGACCTGTGCAGGCAAAGCAGAGACCACAAGGTAGGAGTGGTAGGAAATGAGTAGAGAGAGAGAGCCAAAGGCCAAATCCCAAGGGATTTTGTAAGTCAGGCTAAGGGCCTCTGGTCTTTGTGGACAATCATTTGTAGAGGAGCAAGCATGAACTTGCAGGAGTCCAGGCACGAGATGATAGTCACTTGAACTAATGTGATATTGTTAGAGAAGATGAAAAATAGTCATAATCTCTTTATGGTAAGATAAACCTTAGAGAACTTTTCATTGGATTTGATGTGGAGTGCAAAAAAAAAGTTAAGGATGCTTCCAAGGTCTGTTCGCTGAGCATTTGGGTAAATAGCGGTGTCCTTACTGAGATGGGGAATGGTAGACAAAGGAAACAAGAACTTTGCTTAGAGCTTGTTGTCTTTGATAAACCTGGAGATGTTGCAAAGGAAAGATATGATCCTGTACTTTGGGAGAGGAGTCAACATTAGAGACATAAATTTGAGAAGGCTTTACCATCATCAAAAATAGAAAAGCCAGGCGAGAGAAACTAGTTCTTCTATATATCCAGTATTTATTAAGTATGCAGTATCCATGAAACACTTTTTTAGGCCCTATGGGTGCAGAGCCCAAAGGTCTCACCATTTACAAGCAAGGAAAAAATGAAATACAGTGTAGTGGGATAAGGACTATATCAACAGATTCTAGGGCAGATTATGGGAGACAGAAATGAGGCACTGGATCCAAGAATTCAAGCAAGTCTTCCTAAAGAAGCTGACAGCTGAGAGAAGTTTGGAGGATTAAAGAAGGGTTATTTGGGAGAAAAATCCAGGCCCAGGGAAAGGGCATTTCAGGTGGAGGGAGCATAGTTATCAGCATAGAGGCATTTGGTAGCATGACATCAGAGCAATGGCAGTTCTGTAGGTAGGACTGGGAAGGGGTGGGCTTGTGGGAGAGTGGCAGGAGATGGGACTGGAAAGGTAAGCAGGGATAGACCATGAAGGACCCTTGGAACCACACTAAGGGGTTGGGGGTGGGGTGAGAAGAGGACAAGTTCCATTTTGGAGATGTGAGTTTGTGATACAAATGGCACATGTCTAGAAGGTAACAGAAAACAGATCAGAACTCCAAGGAAGGTCAAGACCAGATTCATATTCTTATATCTCTCCGCATCTATAATATCTCAGAGTGTGCCTCATAGGGTTGATCATTGAAGCCACAGATGCAGATTCATGTTTCATGACAGAGAAATTACAGAGAAAGGAAAAGCAGGAAAATAACAGTTGTAGGGGGAGCCCACAGTTCAAGAAATAGAAAAGGAGGCATCAGGATGGACATCAGGGACATTTAAGAACTGGAAGAATACATTGTCACTGTTGCCAAGGAAAGGGGATGATTTGTGAAGGTCACTGTGGTTGGCAGTGTCAAACACTGAGCGAGGTTAAGGAGGGTGAAAATGGAGGAAAGGTCATCAAACGTGGTGACCAAAAGATCCCTTTGTGACCTTTGGGTGAATAAATAAAAGGCAGGGGGTAAAACTCAGCAGCTGGGGTGAGGGTGACAAGGAGTCCAGCAAGAGTGAAGGCAGAGCAAGTGGACTTCCAAGCCTATTTTCATGCCTGGCGTCTGCCTTTTGTACTCAACTTTCACGTGACCCTTTTCTCCTGGCTCTCTGTCCTGTCTCCTTTATTCTCACTGACAACTGTCCCAATGTGATGGCTTCTCTTGCCAACGGCAATTCTAGAATTCAGCCCTGGAGTAAGCTAGGACCTGAATCATCAAGGACACTTTATCAGAAAAGGAAATAGGTCAAAGTTTACCTTGATGAAGGATGTGCTGCAGTCTTAGATTCTGTGAAATGAACAGAATCTCTCATCTCATTTTGTTTTGCCTACTCGCAGATTCTGAATGCAGAATTAGTAATAGATTTTACCCATTGATTTTTTTCTGAACCCATTGAAATCACTGTGTGTGTTTTCATTTATTTTGTCAATTTAAATGTTTGGTTTTTATTTATTTAAAATGTTTTTAAATTGAAGTGTAATTGACCTGTAACATTATATTAATACCGGGTGTACAACATAATGATTCTGTATTTCTATATATTGTGAAATTAGTATAATAAGTTTAGTTAACATTCATCACTGTAT
Source organism: Lontra canadensis (assembly GCF_010015895.1). Classification (NCBI taxonomy): domain Eukaryota; kingdom Metazoa; phylum Chordata; class Mammalia; order Carnivora; family Mustelidae; genus Lontra; species Lontra canadensis. The sequence continues at coordinate 55,429,472 of NW_022630995.1, forward strand.
ATAGTTATCAAAACTTTTTTCTTGGGATGAGGACTTTTAAGATCTATTCTTTTAGCAACTTTCAAACATGTAATACAGCATTATTAACTATAGTCACTATGCTGTATATTCATCCCCAGAATTTATTTTATAATGGTAAATCTTTAACTTTGACCATTTTCATCCTTTTTGTCCACCCCCTGCTCCCACCCTCTGGCAACCACCAATCTTTTCTCTGTATCTATGAGGTTGGGATTTTGTTGTTGTTGTTTAATTCCACATATAAATGAGACTGTACGGGGTTTGTCTTTCTCCTTCTGACTTACTTCACTGAGGGTGAAGCCCTTACGGTCCATTCATGCTGTTGCAAATGGCATGATTTCATTCTTTTTTATAGCTGAATAGTATTCCAGTGTGTGTGTCTGTGTGTGTGTGTGTGTCACACACGTGTGCATGTGCACCACCTTTTTTTATCCATTCATCCATTGATAGACACTTAGGTTGTTTCCATAACTTTGCTATTGTAAATAATGCTAATATGAACATGAAGTGCATATATCTTTTCAAATTAGTGTTTTCATTTTCTTTGAATAAATACTCAAGTGGAATTGCTAGATCATATGATAGTTCTATTTTTAGTTCTTTGAGAAACCTCCATACTGTTTTCCATAAGTAAGTGACTGCACCAATTTACATTCCCACTGGCAGTGCATAAGAGTTTCCCATCTCCATGTTCTTATCAGCTCTTATTATCTCTTATCTTCTTGATAACCATTTTCACAGGTGTGAGGTGACATCTCATTGTTTTTGATCTGTATTTCCCTGATGATGAGTGATGCTGAGCAAATTTTCATGTACCTGTTGGCCATTTATATGTCCTCTTTGGAAAAATGCCTATTCAGATCCTCTGCCCATTTTTTAATTGAATTGTTTGGGCTTTTGCTATTGAATTGTATGAGCTTTTAAAAAAAATACATTTTGGATATTGACCCCTATCATATATATGATATTTGCAAATATTTTCTCCCATTCAGTAGGTTACCTTTTCATTGTGTTGGTGACCTCCTTTGCTGCACAGAAGGTTTTTAGTTGGATGTTTATTTTTGCCTTTGTTGCCTTTGTCTTTGAAGTCAGAGCCAAAAAATCATCGCCAAGACTGATGGTCAAGAGCTTACCCCCTGTGTGATCTTCTAAGAGTTTTATGGTTTCAGGTCTTCATTTTTGTCTTTAATCCACTTTGAGTTTTTGTGTGTCATATAAGGTAGTAGTCTAGTTTCATTCTTTTGCATGTGGCTGTCTAGTTTTCCCAACACCATTTATTAAACAGATAGTCCTTTCCCTGTTGTATACTCCTGGCTCCAGAATCTCTTTAAGAACACTTTCTACTAGGAAGAATACCCACCTACCTATTAACAGTAGTTACCCACCCAGGTCCTGACTGGTTGTGGTGAAGGATACCTTTTAGTTTTTACAATATACATCATTTTAATGTTTTAGGTTATTGTTGTTGTTATTGTTTTTATAACAAAAAACTTGTTGGTTATCTAATTTTAAGCACTTTGTTAAAAACAAAACAACAACAACAAAAAAGATATACCCTTTGTTCTTCTAATCTGTATAGGTACCATTTCTCTAAGACCATCTATACTTTTCTTTGTGTCTCCCTTCCATCAATCTTTGGCAGCCGGGATTAACTCAATGGAAATGTTGGCAGACTCTCTAGTCAGACATTCGTTCCCTTTAATGTCATGGCCATATCTAGATAATTGTTCTCTTACATCAATTGATACCTAGCTTTTAATGCAATTTGATTTTTGCATATCCAAATGCCACTTATGCAAATTAAAACAATGACTCCATTCAATAAGCTGGAAATGATAACCATAGTCATTATGAAAGTAAGTGGAACTAATCAAAGCCCCATCTTCATCATTTTCTTTTTAGAGACCAACAACTGAAACAAATGATCAGGAAGGGAATAATTGGCCATTTATTCCAATCCCCACTTTTTCTAATAGTAATAAAGAGTACAAATAGCAAACAAATTAAGCACTGCTCCCCCTGAGCCAATCAATTACCAAGTCAAGACAGCTTTACATCCTCCTACTTGAATCTTTTCCTTTTATCACTGGCTCATACAGACCCTCTTCTTTTCCTTTGAACCATGCATGTCAACAGCCTCCCAGATTCTATTCCTGCTTTTCTTAAATACAGCCTCCACATCGATCTCTGAAATGAGCTCTCTACTGCAAAAACTAAGCCACTGTCTTGCTTAAAACTCTTCGGTGGCCTTGGCACAACATGGAATGTTTAAATTCTTTGTCATGGAATGCAAGTTCTCTGGTTTGCTGGCTCTTACCTGTGAATCTTCTGAACTCACTTTCTTAATATGCCAGATGGAGCTCTTCCCTATGACTTGGGGGTACCATGTGGAACTCACATCATTGCCAGACCCCACTTTTCTTGTGGTGCATTTCCCTTTGTGGTAACTCTGTGCTCTTTGGTCACCACAGCTTGGTCAGGATGACCACAGTCCACTGTGGCAGGTTTTCCTAATTTTAACATTTGGTCTAATGGGTGGATGACTTCCTTTCTTCACTTTTAGGATCCTATGCACAGATATCCATTTCTTTCCTAAACCTCTTTAAACCAAGAAGTTTTTTGCAACATTTTTTTTAAGTTTATTGTGTATCATTTTCCAAAGTCAAGACATGCCTCAATTCTTACATTTGTGTGAAAGATGCAGCTCCAAATTGACTTTCAATGTTCACTTTTAAATAAAAATTCCACCATACCAGGTACCCTATCACACATATATAACTGATTTATATAAAGTTCAGCTCACTGTAGTTATAAGTGCATACATATGTATATTACATCATTATATCTGCTTTAAAAATTACTTCTCTGATAATACTTTTAAATAATACTATTGTTGTTTCATGGGTGGTCTAGAAGATCATTTCCTGGGGTCCATAGCATTAAGATTAGAATCTTCTGACTTTAACCAGAACCCAAATGAATGAACCTTCTCAATTAACTGTTTATTCTTTCTTCTGCACCAGACTTCTAAAGGAAGAGAAGCTAATAATTACAGATTTGTCAAAGACTATTTTAAGGAGCTGTTGAAACTTCTGAATCTATAGATGCAATCATACATGCATACATAAAATATAATACCAGAGTGAAAAGTGTTCAAGCTTGGCCCATGCAAGCCCTTTCACCATGTATAATGCTATTCTTGGAAGATCTTACTCAGACATTCAGAAAATGATGACTGCAGAGATAGGAATATCCACTGATGCCCAGATAGGAGAACACTTTAGAAACATAATACTGGGCCCTCCGATGGCAATAAAAATATCTACAGGACCCATAAATATCCAGTCAACTAACAAGCCATGGTCTTTTAAAAACCCTTAAATACGTAAAAATACAAAGTTGGCCATATGTACGTCTTCAAGTCCTCCAGCTTTCTGGGGCCATCTGTTCTTAAAAGGAACTTACTTAAGGAGCTCTAGAATCTCTGGGAGGGCCAAGGAGTCATGTTTGGAGATTTCTAGTTACGTACATCACCCAAGTTATGCAAGGAGTCCCATCCACGTAGCTTGAGATTAATGGGAGAGATTATTAAAACTTTGTGTCATTCTTCAAATTGTATTTCACTTTTTTCTTTTTCAAATAAGAATAAGAACTTTCTAGCCCAACACTCACCCCATTTTTGTCTAGCTCACAGGGAAGACAGCACTCAATTCAGAGCTTCCTGTAGTAACTCCCCTCTTCCCTTTGGGAATAGCCTAATTTATATGTGTTAAACTTAATAAAACCAGGGTGGAAATTCCAAATAAAATAATTAAATTAGGTAGAAAGCATAATATGCAGCCACAGCCAATTGCTTGTAGATCCAAATATGAACATAGGCCTTTAAATAGTCCTTACATTATCAAAAATAAGTATCTTCTGCTAAGTCCTTGTGTCTTCTGAGGTCACCATCCCTTAAATATTCTTATAATACTGTCTGGGCCCCAATACCATATAATTTGGGAAACTCTGTGGCCACCCTCCCCTGACACAAGCGTACGTAGACAGATACAACACACACACACACTTTCCTCATCCTCGTGTCACTCTCTCCAGGGTACTCCAGTGAAGTCATTTCTGGTGCTCAGCACATCCTTTGAGCTGTCCTCTGTCCAAGATTGTTGGCAACATGGATGCTATTGGTGCTCAACCAAAAGGGAGCTACTTCATCCAGGAGATTAAGCTTCTACCATCCCTCCTTCAGAGAAGACAGAGGACAATGACTCACAGACACAAGGGCTTAGAAAACCACAATCCTTGTCTCAAAAGGGGACCAGCTCTATGGGGCAATTCAGGCTCCAGATCTGCCCAGGGAATCCGTCCCAAATTAGTCCCTGGCAAGGCCATCTCCACACAGGGCTTTCTTCTCTCACTCCCCTCTCCTGAGGGCATTCCTTCAATATATCACATTTCCAGCAATCCCTGTCCGAGACTCTGTTTCTGGGGAACCCAACCTGACACAGTTCAGTTTAGTAAATTTCCTCCTGAAGGAGAATGATGACTCAACATAGAACAGCAGTGATTTAGATTTGAATTCAGGGCTGCGTTGCTAAAACAAGCAGCATTGGAGTGGACAACTGCAGGGCATGTTCCCCTCTTCTCTAAACAGGACAGAATAAAAATATATCTATTTAGTGGTTTTATAGTATTTCATCCTGTCCTCTCTTCACTGCTTCCCAGGGAAGGAAATAAGCACTAAAGGAAAAAGACAGCAAATCCTGGGTGCAGGAACTTCCCAGAGTTTGACAGTTGGATTATTTAAAATGTTTCTGAAAACTCTTAAAGCAAAGACAAAGCACAGGAACCAGATAATTCAACTCTTGAAAATCTGCCCTTCTCCAGACTCATTTCTTTCATTTTCTTTCTTAAGCCCTTTTGTTTTTAAAGATTTTAGTTTTATTTATTCGAGAGAGAGACAGTGAGAGAGAGCATGAGAGGGGAGAAGGTCAGAGGGAGAAGCAGACTCCCCGTGGAGCCAGGAGCCCAATGAGGGACTCGATCCCAGGACTCAGGGATCATGACCTGAGCGAAAGGCGGTGGCTTAACCGACTGAGCCACCCAGGTGCCCTCTTAAGCACTTTCATCCGTAAACAAAGAACTTTCCCCTCAATTCTTTTAGGGACCAGAACAAGTGCTGCACACAGGAATGTGTGATGCCGTGAGGGAAGGCATGTTAAAAAACAAAATGCAACTGAGTAAATTTGAAGATCAAATTGGCATTATTCAGCAATTCATGTATCACGCGGCATCCCATCCAGGGAGCAAAAGAAGCTCCGAGAAAGTGTACAAAATGGAAGACTTTTACGGGCAGAACAGGGTAGAAAAGGAAGGTTTTGTTTGTTTGTTTGTTTTTGTTTTTTTAAAGATTTTTTATTTATTTATTTGACAGAGAAAGATCACAAGTAGGCAGAGAGGCAGGCAGAGAGAGGAGGAAGCAGGCTCCCCGCTGAGCAGAGAGCCCGATGCGGGGCTCGATCCCAGGACCCTGAGATCATGACCTGAGCCGAAGGCAGAGGCTTAACCCACTGAGCCACCCAGGTGCCCCGAAAAGGAAGTTTTAATAGATTGGACCATTTGGGGCAAGCTTCCTTTGGGGGAAGGGCAGGGGTCTATCGTGTGGATCACCTCACTAAGGCTGACCAGGTAAGTCCAGGTTGACTGAGTAAGGATCACATTCCTGGGAGAAGCTGGAATTGCAGTTAGAGTAGGTATTAAGCCTTGATTTGCTGACATTGGCAAATGTCAAGTAACTCCATTTTTGGCCTATTGTCTCTTTTTCTCTAACAGGTACACAGATATCCCATCATGAGGAAATCCTGTGGAAACCAAGGTATGCATGATAGGATGACTTCTCCTTCATGGGGCACGGGTGGCGTGGGGTGCACATTCACACTGAGAGTGCAACTGGGTTAAGTTGGAGGGATGTGCAAATTGCCATGGGACTACAGAAGGTGAAACAACCAACATGACTTGGTGCTGAGGAGGGGGAGGTCGGGAAAGTTTTCACAGCATATATGACATCATACCTGTGTCTGGAAGGATGGGAGATGGATTACCAAGGAGGAAAAGAGAAAGAAGGAAATCCCAGGGGAAGAGCCCCCAAGACACAGAGATGGGGACCCAGATGGCCGTGCAAGGACCAGGTGAGTAGAGTGCTGCAGAGACACGGCAGGAGGTGACACTGGGCAGATAACCTGGAGTCTTGAGGAGGTCCAAAGCATCATGAACAGTGTTCTGGGGGGAAGTGCCTTGTTCGTATGGATTATAGAGAGCAATCTGCCCAGCATGTGGAGAATAGTGAAACTGAGAGAGAAAGGGAAAGAGAGAGAAATGAGAAGGTAGTGAAACCAGTTAGGAGGCTTTTGAAATTTCTCTAAGGCTTATTGTGTATTTGTGACATGCTAGGCACTGTTCCAAGCATTTTCCACAATTGATTTCACTTAATCCTCACTATGACTGAAGGTCACAAATGCTATTGTACATCTCTAGTGGCAGGAGGAGACAGAAGCTCAGGGGGTTAAGGCACTTGCCAGGGGGTCAAGGCTAGTAAGTACAAAGTGAGGAAGGAAACCCAGGGAGTCTGACTCCAGAGTCCACAGGCCTTTCCGCCCCCCTATGCTGAAATCTTCCAGGAGGGACACGTAGAAGGGCTCTCCTAGGGCGATAGTAGCTGGGATAGCTGGGGTACAAAACAAAGGATGTCTTCAGGGTCAGTATAGGTGAGGCAAAGAGATAAGGACAACTAACCATGGTTTGTAGTGTCAGTGAACCAAGGAGAAGGGATTGGAATTCATAAGAGAGGGTGCAACAGCTTCAGGGGTGAAGGTACACCACATTTGTTTAGAGAGCTTGGGAGACATCTGGTGAACCACTGGGAAATGTGTGACAAGCTCTCAGTCTCTCCTTCCTCCCTCCCACATTAAGATATCCTCTCCATCTTCTGCAACTGGGTATCATCACTCTTGCACTGTCCTCTCTTCTATCAAAGTGTCTTCTCCAGGAAGATGTGCAACATTGTGATTTCATAAAAAAAAAAAAAGATACGTGGTCTTCATCCTGGTTCCTGGCACAGAGTTCCTAAAACTGTTGGAATTTCCTAAGTGATGAGAATATTAAAGGTGTCTTTTTATATATGAATTAGGTGTCTTTTGGAAAGTGCCTAAGGATGGGGGCTGGTTGGGAGGGGGAAAAAAACATATGATTAGAGGGTTGGAACTTTTAGTCCTATTCCCCACCCCTGACTGCCAGGGAGGGGAGAGGGGCTAAAGGTGAGTCAGTCACCAATGACCAATGGATTAATCAACTACGCCTATGTAATGAAGCAGCCATAAAAACCCAAAAGGAGTTGGGTGGCTCAGTCAGTTGACTGTCAAGCATCTCTCTCTCTCTTCATCTCTCCCTTTTACCCTCTCTCCCTGCCCTTCTGCCTGCACTATTTGTTTTTATTAAAACAAAGTCAGCGACAGATAAAGACTATTCATTGTGCCATTATTTATAACAGCAGGATAGAAACAATCCAAATTTTTATCAATAAGAGACTTATGAACTATGATATGTTCCCACGATTCTGTATACTCAGCCTTTAAGACATGAGGAAGTTTTCTACGCACCTATCTACAGATACAAAGATGAACTGTTATTTGAAAAAGCGAGGTACAAACTGCTAAGTCATATGCCACCTTTCATATATGTATTCTTATATTTACAAAAAGAAGTGCTAGAAGAGTAAACCAGAAACAAAATTAATTCCGTGTAGACAGCTGAGGAGAACAGGGTGGAGGACACAAGGATGGACACTGGAGTGCCCCGCGTATAACGATATAATTCTGACTTTAGAATCACATAAATGTTATACATAGTCAAAGCATAAAATTACATGCAAAAAAAGGCAATGAAAATATTTCACGCAGAAATTAGGAGGAGCTATTTTCCAGAAGCAATCCCCCAGGAGAAATCAAACCATAGTGTTCTGCCCTCTGAATAAACTCCCAAAGTCGGGGAACCTATGAGTGCCTGGTCAAGCCTCTAACTGGCTTTCCCACAAGATGGGTGTCATATGGGAGGGAAGGACAGCAGGGGGAAAAGATGGAGAATGGACAGAGAAGGAGACACAGTTTGACTCGGGGTGAGAATGGCCAAGAGGAAGAGCCAAGAGGACAGGAAGGGAGGAACCCTGTAGACAAGACACTGCTTCCCCAAACCACCCCTCCCCCAGCCTGCAAAATCTTCTCCCTCAGTCTTGCCTGAAACCTTTGTTATTCACTGATACTTTCTTCAGTTAAAAATATTTTTTCTAAATATTTGGGAGAGGCTATTTAGCAGTTTTGCTTCTGTGGCAGGATGCTGTTTTATCACACTGAACAGTGTCTTTTTCCTCTGGGTGTGAGTGTGCTCCTCCCTCTCACCCCACTCCCTGCCCCCACTGGAACAGGAGGCAGCTGCTTATTCACTGGGGAGCAGATGTGGAGGGGTAGATGATAAGAGCCTGTCTAGCTAACGTTCACCACCCCACACCCACCCCACCCTAGGAAAGGGTGAGGAAGAAGGAGGAAATGACATCCGGGGTCCTGAGAACGAGAAGGTCCAGCTATCCTTCCAGGCAGGGACAGGAAGACTTGTGCCAGGAATGGTTAAATGGCTGGGACCCTCTGGGAAGGGGGGACAGGAGCAACCTAGCCCAAGTCCTGTGCTCCAGGCAAGATACAGAAACAGAGTGTGACCTACTATGTGTAAGCACTGTGCAGAAGGAGCTTCAGGGACAGTGAACAAAGATTAAATGAGTGCCCACACATTCTTTGGCAGAGGACAAGATCCAGGAACTACAACACACATCACAGAGAGAAAGAGAATGGTGGCGGCGGGGGTTGGGGTAGGGGTGGAGGTAGGCAGAGTGAGGGATTCCTCCCCTTTTCTTTTTCCAACACTCGCCATAATGTGATGTAAACTTAGTCTTATATTGGCTTACAGATCATTTTACTGTACTGTTTACTTCACACTTCAGTTTGGGAGATGAAATGTATGCCCAGTACCTCTGATTCTTTCTCCACCTAATTAGACATGCTTAGACCCCCATGGGAATAGCAGCTTGGTGCACAGAAACAAAAGCAGGGTATCTCTAGCTTTCCCAGGGCTCCCCCAGACCCTGGCTGACCCACTTCAGTATCCCATCCACAACCAGGGTGCTGGTGCTGGGACCCGAAGGCAGCATCCTGTCAGTGGGTCAGAAAACAGCCAAGCAAGCCAAGTCAGAAGCTTGGAGAACTTGTCAGGGAGGGATGCAGACCATGACCACTCAGTCCACCTTTATTTAATTCATGTGCCCAGAACTAAATTCCACAGAGGTCAGACAAATACACTTGACTCAAGAACAGCCAACAAAATTGTCCTGCACTTTGTCCTGAAGGCAAACAATAAAAGTAGGGGTCAGCACGGGAGGATGGGGACAGGGTAGAAGGGGATACTAGCTAAAAATAGAAAAAGATTCCAAGAGAATGTGCTTTCTTTAATGTCCTGCCAATTTAGGAGCTGATCTTGGTTGCTACGTAAGGAGATGGGTTTTCTTTATGGTAATCACGGGCTTGGAACCTAACCACCTTCATAAACAAAGTTAACCTTCAGAGCTGTGTGAATTGGCAGGTGAAACAACTGCATTGGGATAAGAAGTGCATTTTTCATATGTCGAATACCTCATAAGATTGCTATAGATTCTACAAAAAAAATAAAAAAAAAATTAAGGCACTCTACCAGTCCCTGCTTACCTAGATGAACTGGTTCTTTACCTTGCCCACCTTTCACACAGTATTGCAACAACAACTAACTCACCTGCTGGATTGTGAGCTCTGAAGGTGCTGGGACATTGTCTTTTCATATTGTAATCTCACTGCTTACCATTGTCTTTTCATATTGTTACCTCACTGCTTACTCACTGTTGGGCTAATAAGTGCCCAACAAATTCGAAGAGAAGAGGTGGATGAATGGCTAGATGGGAGCTTAATAGATGGAAAGAGGGTGTATGCATTGGCTACTGCCCCATTATTTGGGAGGTAACCCAAGTTTTGCCATAATACATGCTGACAAATGAAAGGAGCAGGGAATGGGTGGGGTCATTGTAGAGCGTCGTTTTTTCTGTTTTATCTGCCCTTATCTACTTACAGATGTAAGTAGATGTGGTAAAAACCCCCACCTCATAACTGTAGAGCAAGGATATCACAACATCTCTTATGTCGTGGGCCATATGCAGCAGCAGAACATTCTCAAAAGTAGTAGTATTCAAGGGTCAGGGCAGGTGATCTTATTGTGGACTTAGAAACAATACTTAAGATCCTCCTGACTAAGAACTGTAAGTGGTAAGTAAGTACATAAAATAGTTCATGGTAGAGCTCTGAGTCCAGTCAGAAATCAGGATTAATTAGCACACCAAAGTAGAAGCCCAGTTGGATGGGCCGATTTATGATGGCTCTGTCTTGTGGGGCACATGGCTGATGACTCACTGGATATCAGATCCTATCCCCAAAGAGCATGACAGGTGCTAAGATGCTCTTTGGGGATCCCATTCTCATTCTCATGTATGTTCATCCTCTTCCTTCAACAATCAGTACTTAACCATGCTCGAAGCTCTTTTCTATTAAAAGGAAGTAAATAAACCGGTCAATGAATAAGCAAACAAACTTCCCTTCCTACAGCCAATGTTGGCTGACAATTGTCTCCACTTCTTCATCTCCTTCTCACTCCTCTGTGAGTACATCTAGCTGGGTATTTCTCCACTCATGAGGTGGCTATCACTGAGGACAGTGATGATGTTGTTGATGCTAAATCCAAAGAACATGTTTCAGTATGTATCCTACATGCCCTCTGCTGCATTCATCGTCAACTACTCTTACTCCCTGACTTGACTTCCATGACAATGCCTCCTGCAAGCTTCTTCCTACCTCCTACTTCTCCTTCATGGACTCCCCCTCTGGTCATTTCTTTCCCAAATGTTGGTGTTCTGCCAAGTTTTCCTGAGTGCTCTTCTTTCATGCTCTACAACCATCTGGTGAGATGTTACCTATTCCCTTGGCCTCAACACCATTTATATTTATATTTGATCCCTGATTTCTCTCCACATCACCAAAGCTGTATGGGTATATCCCATTTCCCAGACATGTCTACTTGGCTGTCAATGGGCTGAAGTATGCCATTTTGATCCTGTCATTTTGAGGCAATTTGATCTTAAGGATCAAAATGAAACTGACAAGGGCCAAACTGATACACAGTAAAATTTGTTACAAATGAAAAGCTGACTTGAGAATCACACATCATTGGTAAACTTAAAAACAGCAAAATTTACTTCAGGAAAATTTTAGCTTGATAAAAAGAAATGTAAACTATAGCTGACAAGAGCAAAACCAAAAAATTGTAGAAATTATTGCTCACAAATTAATGAAAAATTTTAAAAGAACTGATAAAAGCTTTACATGTATGTGTACAATCTGACATGGTAAAAATAGTAGAGATAAAAGAAAATATACCATGGAAAAGCTATAATCAGTAGAAATTTCACAACAATTATGAAAAAGAAGTTGAAAAATCAACACACTTCTTTGTAAATTGTACACAAGAAAGATTTTATCCTGATGGAATTAATGTTGGTAAAATAAACATCAGAGTGGAAACAACTGGAAACAGTTTAAATATGCTATTTAGAACATGGACCAAGGAATTAAATTGCCTTAATGGAATTCACTCTGGAATAAATCTTTGCCACAAGATTCATCCGTGTTGGTATCATCCTAACAGAAATGTTTATGTTCAAGAATAAAAAACCAGCAGGGGCAAAAATATATAGGAGCCCCAAATGATGAAGTCAAAATGTCCCATACTCCCATGGGTCCTTAAAACTCGTTTTCAAACTGGACTCACTTTTCCTTCCTCATACACCACACACCTCTCCTCTGTTTCCTCTCCCTGACTCCTCTCCCTCTTACCACCTTTGTCCTAACACATCTGACCACATCCTGCCTTTTCTTGCTCCTAAGGATCTCTCAATGTATTCTATCTCCCCATTCCCACTCTTAATTCCTGCTGTGAGAGGCCATCATCACCGCTAAGCAACAGCCTCTTAATGGTGATACTGATTGCCTTGACTATCTCAAACCACTCCACAGGCTGCCTAGGAAGGAGGTCTTTCAGAAAGGCAAATCTGATCCTATGTTCTTTATAGGCTCCCTCTACCCCGTGCCTGGCTAGCAAGCCTCCTCATGGTATATACATTTCCTGCCTCAACCCCATAGCTGCTACTATATTAAGCCTCTCTCTGTGTCTTGACTTGACAGACTTTCTCTGGCTCAAACACAATGCATATCCTTTCCCTTCCACACCAGATCCTGCTACCTTCACCCCAACCCCTAGAAGCCCTGTGCTAATGAATTTCTGTTTATCTTTCAAGAATTAAATTGCAATTGTCTGTTTTCTCGTCTGTCTCTTCCACTAAATTATGAAGTTGTCAGGGCAGGATCATGTCTCATTCATTATTATATTCTTAGTACCAAGTACAGTGGCTGACATGTAATAGAATCTCTCTATCTGCTAAACTGATGAGTGGATCTTATTTAAGCTGCACAACGATCCTGCACAGCAGGTATCGCTAGCCTTATTTAAAGAAGCTCCAAGAAGTTAAATAACTTGTCCAAGTTCCTACAGCAAGTAAGAAGCAGTCAAGATTTAACCCATGAATTTAACTCTAAAGTGTGTGCTCTTTTTATTCCACAATGAGGTGCTTTTTAATTGCTCGCAACCAAAATGCAGATATGGGGAAACAGTTCCTACAAATATGGCATTGATAGCCAACAGGTGAGAATAATGCATTAAAAAATCATTGGAACAGAGTGTTGGACTATGGGTATATAAAGAAAAAGAGAACGGCCATGGGGGAAATGGAGGAGGGAATTAGGAAAGACTGTGAGGGGGTATTAGAACTAGGGTTTAAAAGATGAGTCAGAGCTTGACTGGCAAAGCTGGGAAGAGAATTCTGGGCAGATGCAGAAAATGAGTTCAGTTTTCTTATATATCAGTTGCTGCATCGAATAAGCTTAAGAAATTAATATTCTCTTTGCGTGTAGTATAGATGGCAAAGCTGCCAATGTCAATTTTTCAACATTTCAAAACACTGAAGTGATTAAATGTATAAGAGTTGAAGTGCCAGTGAGATGATTTCTCAGAAGCGGTGAGCATGATGCTGCGTCTCTCCCAGGCTCTGCCAGAGTTCTAGGGCAGGCCCTTAGGAACGTACTTCTCCATGTCTTGTACCTCACCAACCTATTCCGCCGTGTTCCAAGTGCTAATTAAAATTGTACGCTTTCTGCCAAAGCAAAAGCACTTACATTAAAATAATAAGTGTCTAAATTAAATGGCTCAAAACACAGTCTGATTCCAAGTTGACACACAGTTCTTACCCCACCCCGTAATTGTGGGGGGAGAGGGATGAGACTCAGACATAGGATTTAATAAATAGCGCTTTCTTTCTGACATTTATAATTATTCAAACAACCTACCGTGTAAAGTTTCTGAGAAGTAGCTTCCAACTCATCATCCCAGTTTATGCCTTCAGTACATTGAAATGACTTAATCTGGAATTTTGAGGTGAAATGGGATATTCTACATGTGGAGAATACCTTGAGTATCATTACAATATATCTGTAATTCCCTGTCAAAAAAAAAAAAAAAAAAAAGATTTCTTTGCCTTATAGCCAAACCAAACAAATTAAAAAAAAAAAAAAAAGCTTGTTCTGCGGGGTGCCTTGGTGGCTCAGTCAATTAAGCATCTAGGTCTTGGTTTTGGCTCAGGTTCTAATCTCAGGGTCATGAGACTGAGCCCCATGACAGCTTCCTGCTCAGGGGGGAGTTTGCTTGAGTTTCTCTCTCTCCCTCTCTTTCTGTCCCTCCCACCCCTGCTCATGTGTGCTCTCTCTCACTCTCTCCTTCTCTCTCTCTCAAATAAATAAATAAAATCTTTTAAAAAAATGTTTGTTCTGCAAATGTTACATTTAAGATACATTTTCAGAAAAAAACAATGTTGATAATACTTCTTAACTAGATATTGGAATTGGACATTGGGAAAGAGACAATACATAATAAATGCCCAATAGATACAGACTAACATTCTAATTGTTCTACTCAACAATTATGAGTAGTAGTGAAAGCAAATCTCACTATGTATGAGGCTCAAAAAAAAATTCTGGGGGGTTATTCTTCAACTTGTGAACAAGGCCCAGAGGTATTGATACCAACTTTTTCATCCCCTAATTCCTCATTCTACTTCAACCATTCTTGCACATTCTTCCATCTATTCAATGTCCTGCCTCCCCCATTTGTTCCCTATGATTCAGCCCTAGAATCTGAATCAGTCTGGAAGTTCCACTCAAACACGGATCCTCCTCCCTCTTCACTCTATATATGCTCCTCCATCTGTCTGTGAGGCCCTTTTGTTACCTCCCTCAGCCCCATTTCTCACCTGGAAAACACATCTTCCAAGACCCATTCAATGCCACTTCTTTCTAAGCTCTCCTGGTTGCCCCCAAAGCAGAATTGCCCAGTCTCTTCTTTGAACGACTCTGGCACCTCATTCGTTTACTGTGGTCCTTCCCATACTGCAGTATCGTTACTTGTGGACAGGAAACACATCTCATTTATCTTTGCTGCTCTAGGGCTTTGCACGGTACCTGGCACATAAAAAAAAAAAAAAAATCAACAAATATTTGTTGAATAAGCAGTAAGAAAGTATGTTGATGAAAGGTAAGAAGCTTAGGGTAAACATTGCAATTTAGAACAGGATGCCGGAATTCATCCAAAGAAAAATATTACAAACTTAAGCCAAGTCCACATTCAACTTTAGCCTAAAATAATGAAGTACCTAAAATCTCATCATCTTAGAAGTGAAAGGAAATTTTGAGACAGTCTAGCCCACTGTCTGCTGTATGGATCAAGAAGCTAAGATCTGGACCTCATCTCAGGTTTCACACTCTTAAGCAGCAGCACAGAATCCTAACTCCGGCCCCTGGGCTCCAAATTTACAGCTTTCTCCATTTTACTCTGCTGTCTTTCTACCGAAAACTTTTGCTAGTCTACTGGCATCAGTTGGGACTAAATTCTAGAGTCTAGACCCAGACTAAAATTTTACCTACTTTGATGCAGACACGCAAAAACAGATTATTTTGAGAAAACCATCCGTTAGCTAGAAACAAATGTTTGCATGGGTGAATCCACCTGTGTGTTTCTATAGGTCCCTGAAGGATTAACAGACACTGCCTGTCTGGATATTTGGTTTAAAAAATTACAGACTCAGAAGAAAAATCCTTGTTGATATGTTATTTTAAAAAATATATAACTTTAATACAAAGAAAATTATTAGCTTTCAAGAAAACCCATTTATACTCTCCATAAAACAGAATACTGTCTGTAAAATACCAGTGAAGAGATTGCATCACACCAATTAGGCTTTCTCTGTAAAACATGATTAAAATGTCAGAAGTAAAAAAATAACAGAAGATTTAGAATGGACATTAAGTTACCCAAAGTCAATGACATCAATTTATTCTTGTACCTTTAATTACTTAATATGAGATCGATTTTATTGTCCATGTTGATAAACTAGAAACTGTGAAAGAGCATATAAAGCTGGTAAAAATAAAATAAAATTGCATGAAACTTCATATTGTTTAGAAAAAGGATATCTAACCATGTCAGACCATAAGTTCCAGCATAATGAACAATAAAAATGAATATTTAAAAATCGTTCATAGCACTAGAGAAGAATTTTTATACAATCGATGTGTTGACATATCTAAGTATATGGATGAAAGATCAGAGTGAAAATAGAGGGATGATTTGGGGCACCTTGGTGGCTCAGTCATTGGGCATCTGCCTGGTCATGATCCTGGGGTCCTGGGATCGAGCCCTGCTTGATGGGAAAACTGCTTTTCCCTCTCCCACTCCCCCTGCTTGTGTTCCCGCTGTCACGGTCTCTCTCTCTCTCTCTCAATGTCGAATAAATAAATAAATAAATAAATAAACTCTTCTAAAAAAAATCTTTAAAAAAGAAAATAAAGAAATGATAAATAACGATCAGTGCCGGGGCGCCTGGGTGGCTCAGTGGCTTAAGCCGCTGCCTTTGGCTCAGGTCATGATCTCAGGGTCCTAGGATCGAGTCCCGCATCGGGCTCTCTGCTCCACAGGAAGCCTGCTTCCCTCTCTCTCTCTCTCTGCCTGCCTCTCCAACTACTTGTGATCTCTCTCTGTCAAATAAATAAATAAAATCTTAAAAAAAAAAAATAACGATCAGTGCCTGAATTAGTCTCACTTTTCTTAGCAATCAAATATTTCTGTATGAATTATACATGTCAGATTTTTAACTGCAGCATATATCTGTCATCAGTGGACACATGCTCAGGGGAATGTGAATTAATGTTAGCACCAGCCTCGACAAAGCATAATTAGGAGGACAGAACTGTCCCAAGAAAATAATGTTTGCTAAAGCCAAAATATATGTTTTCTTTTTATTGCTATTTTGAAAAATTAGCCACATTATTTTTCGCCTTCACAAAACTGTTCACCTAAGTTATAGCAACCATATTGAAGGTAAGAGGTAAAAGTTGTTCATTATTTGAAATTGATACTAAATTAGAAAATGTCAGAAACAACAGAAGGATTTTGCATATAAACATAAACTTAGAATATTGTAAAAGTTATAGTAGATATATATAAAAGAGCAATCTGAAAACCCAAGGCTCTGAACTCAGATAAACACATTTCTAAAACCTAGAAACCAGAAACCCTTGTGGATAATTTTGAGAATCTGAAAATCTATTATGCATTTGTAATACATTTTGGTAACAAAGATGAAACAGAGAGACATACTTAGGTTTGCATAAGAAACAATAAAATTTAAAAAACAGATGTTTAGTGGTGCCTGGGTGGCTCAGTCAGTTAAGCATCTGCTTTCAGCTCAGGTCATGATCCCAGGATTCTGGGATTGAGTCCCTTCTTGGGCTACTTGCTCAGGGGGGAGTCTGCTTCTCCCTCTCACCCTCCCTCTTCTCATGCTCTCTCTCTCATTCTCTCTCTCAAATAAATAAATAAAATCTTTAAAAAAAATTCTAAACACAGCATGTCTACTTTTTTATGGGTATAATGAAAAATGAACAATGTGCTTTCTCTTCAAAGAGAAAAATCTGGAATGGAAAGCTTGCTAAGTCATCACTATGGTCCTTTCAGCAGTATTTTGGGATTTTCCAGAAATTTAAAATCTAATCCTTTTATCTGATCATGAATGAAAGGTCCCATTAGCCAATATAGTATGCATTTGTGTTCACACAACTTTATTACATAAATATAACCTACTTTTAGGTCTCCAGGACAGAATATTTTTTATAAAACATGCCTCTTACCAAAATAATACTTTTGAATAGGGTCTATTTCAAATGGTTTCAGTCCTGTATTCTCCTGCCACATAAATGCTTTCAGAAATAAGGTTTTGCTCATGACTGTTTTAGTTATCTTCTAACAGGTACATTAGAATCAAAGGTATATTATTCAATTTGTGCTACATCTTCCAGAAACAAACTGCATTGGTGTCCTTTAGAAATGCATGGAATAAATCCCAGACAGGATAAAACTTAATGAATAGCAGTCCAAAAGTGACTGCTGAAGATAGGAAATCTTAGTACTCAAACTCAGAGATTCAATAAACTCATATAAATTTGCTGCAAGCCTTGCTCTGCGCCCAGCACTCTATTTTATTTCTTTAGAACATCAGTTGTAAAGCTGTTCTGATTTTTTTTTAAAAAATCCATTCTTTCTTTCCTCTTTGAATAAAAAATGAATTAAAGTCAGCAAGACATTTTGCAAATTTGACACGTGACATTTATGATTTAGAAAAAATCATGTACTATTGAAATACATTTTTGACTGAGAAATACAAAATTAATTTAAACTGTTATCTATCCAGTGGTTAAATCTATACTATCAAAATTAACTGTATGACAGTAATCATCTCAAATACCATTTCGGTTGCTGTTAAGTGCCACCTTATTGCAGTGTTCTTAGACTGAGGTATGCATGGGTACAATATGGGAAACTTGTTTAAAGTGGGTTTCTACTCTGAGGCCTGTAGTGAGGACTGGAAAGGTCAGTGAGAGACTATGGGTTCTCATAAAGGGATCCAGAACTAATGCATGGATCATAAAGAAGGTACATGAAAGACTTACATGTCTTTGATGTGTTATCAATAAAATTACTGCATTTTATTCCCTGCATTCAGATTTTAGGCCAAAATATAAAGTCATTCTGTAAGTAAGGGTTTCATACTTCCCTATAAATCTTCATAATATAGGTATATCGAGCTATTTTTAATCCAAGAGTCCAAGAGTCTGAAAAAGGGTTTGCAAGCATGTTATCCCAACATTTTGGAAGAGGCCATCAGGGTATTCTAGTCCAGTACGCTGTAGTGGGGAAAATGAAGTATAGAGAGGTCACTTGTGTTACCTTAGGTCAAAAGACTCTTTAACTGGAGAGTCAGAGAGAGTATAGGCCTTCTCTTGATTCAGGATCTTTGTAAGTCATCAAAATACGTGATGTTTTTGGTACTCAGGAAAAGTATATAGAACTAATTTCAAACATACTCATGGGGATATATATGATGCGCTATTGAACTGAAATGCTTTATAGTTGAAAAGTAAAACCTACTAAGTTTAAATGAAAGGAAACATTCAAAGTTAGCACTAAGGAGAAAGAAAAGGGGAAATTGTTTGTTTGATTTTCTCTTACTATAGAACAGATAGGTATTGCCCCATTTACCAATGAAAGGCACTGAGAACCAGTTTACAGACTTCATAAGATAGTTTTCTGGAGCTGGAATCCATGGCTCATGAACAATGGGTTCAATTTACTTTGTTTAGTCACAAAATCAAAATTATTATCTTTTAAGTACTAAAATATGGAGTAATGCAATTTATATTTTTAAACTGTGTATATTGGGGTGCCTGGGTGGCTCAGTGGGTTAAAGCCTCTGCTTTCGGCTCAGGTCATGATCTCAGGGTCCTGGGATCTAGCCCCACACAGGGCTCTCTGCTCAGCAGGGAGCCTGCTTCCTCCTTTCCCTTTGCCTGCCTCTCTGCCTACTTGTGATCTCTGTTTGTCAAATAAATAAATAAAATCTTAAAAAAAAATAAACTGTGTATATGGGGGCACCTGGGTGGCTCAGTTGCTTGAGCCTCTGACTCTTGGTCTCTACTCAGGTCATGATCTCATGGGTTGTGGGATTGAGCAGACACCCCCATACCCCCTTCCATATGCACACTCAGGAACTCTGCCTGAGTTTCTGCCTTCCTCTCCCTCTGCCCCTCCTTCCTCATAAATAAATCTTTAAAAAATAGAATAAAATTGTGCATACTCCTCACCAAATTTCCATTCTTTTTAAAAATGGTATTTTGTGCTTGGCTATCTTTAAAACACAATAGCCACATGATAGATATTACAACCAGAAAGTACAAGAATACACACTTAAATAAAAATGTGCAGCAATTTTACAAGCTCTTCATTAACTTTATATTATCAATTATGCATGCATATTAAAATATAACTTTAAATACATAAATTCCTTTCTTAAGAAAGTTTTCTTAGCTTATTGAATTTTTCCCTTCTCTTTTACATGTAAGATTCTCCCTAACTTCTTGTTCTTGCTCCACACTTTCCTCCATTCAAAGTATTTCCCATTAGTAAAGTTATTTATTTGAGCAGCAACTGGGACAGTGACATGTGAACAGCACACCAGCTTGCTGTTTGCTGAATGGTTTAAATTACTGTACCTCATTGTCATCCAAATCCTGTTTTTCCCTTGTACCTTAATTCAGATGTCTCTTTAAGGGTGAGAGTTGTCAGGTTTTAAAATATTCCTATTGCTTTCTAAAGGTGGTATTATAAATCTAGGCCTTTTTACAACTGATGTAAAAAAACATGATAGCTCAACTGCTATCTATTTTCCTTGGAGAACTGGTTCTTCTGTGCTGTGTAACCGTTTCTTATGTGAGATTATTTGTTAAGTTAGTACTTTGAAGATTTAGAATACCTATATGAAAACACCCTTTCCTGAATACTGAATTAAGTTGCAGAAGGTTGAATTAACCCAAAGAAAATAAATTTTTGTATTAAAGTGGGAGATTTGATTATCTAATCATCAAAATCGATACAAGGGAAGAATAGTGTTAAGTGAAAAAAACTTCAATATTGTTTTCAAAATGCTTTGTACAATGTTGACTTCATAATGGGTTTGAAATTATGCTGTTTCACAAAGTATTAGATCAAACAATACAGCTCCAGTGAAAAGATCCAACTGATCAGAGCCACAAGTCCCTCAGTCTTCCCATCTTCATTTTGCTCCTCAGTGTGTGACACCTTCACACCTAGACCGTACACAACGGCTCTCTTCCTCTTTGCTGACTACTTAAAAAAGACAGGCAGCCTTTGGATGGTGTTTTTCCTTTGGCCTGATATAGAAAATCCATTCCTACGACTGGCTGCCTTAGGAAACAGAATTTCAGATTCCTTCCTTTCCAGCTCCTATTGAGTTAAATGCAGGGGCAATAAGCCAATCAATACAGTGAGGCAGTAAATGACAACTGAAATAAACAAGCAATAAGTCTCTTTTCTTCTTAGTAAATGAAGCAAGATGGGATTGGGAGGGAGATAAACCATAAATGACTCTTAATCACACAAAACAAACTGAGGGTTGCTGGGGGGAGGGGGGTTGGGAGAGGGAGGGTGGGGTTATGGACATTGGGGAGGGTATGTGCTATGGTGAGTGCTGTGAAGTGTGTAAACCTGGAGATTCACAGACCTGTACCCCTGGGGAAAAAATATATTATATATTTATAAAAAATAAAATTAATTAAAAAAAAGTCTCTTTTCTTCTTGAAATCAGTAAGCAATGGAATGGAGATGGTATTATACTATAAAAATTCAGAGACTAACAGAATTTGAGCTATAAGGAATCTTAAAGGCCATAAAATTTTCAGTACCTTTTGATTTTCAAAATGATTCTGAAGATTTGTCCAGAGCATTTGTTTTTGATAGATTAAGGCTCAGTTTTTACTATAACACAACAGCATTACCGGGAGGACGGTCACAGGAAATGTTTGGAATTGTATTCCTGTGAACTGCTTTTATGAAGGGAAGAAAAGATGTTCCAAAGATTGATTCCTCCTTTTCCAGGGCAGGTGAGGGGTCAGATCCCACCTCTGGGGCCTTTTATTCCATTTTGGTCCCTTATCTGGGCTCTTACCCTGCTGTCAGACTGACAGGTGGCTGCTTTCTGCATGCTGCCCTCAAAGGCCCTACTGTTAAATTTGCTGATTCTTCAAATTTAGGTACTCAACTAGTGACAGCAGAACCCTCAAGGTTCTCTGATGAATCAACAAGAGCTCAATTTTGCTGTATTCATACCTGTTTACATCTGGCTGTCAAGTTTAGGTCTAGGGGAAATTCGGAGAGTTTAATGTTAGAGGAAGAATTACAACTCCCCTTTTGCTAATCAAGAGGGTAACAGGCACAGGTTGGTTCTGAAGTTGGCAAATCGGCCTGCCACAGTCACCCTAAATAAAGCATGCAGCAACCACGTGGGAAGCAGGTGGCAAAGGCCCTTGGCCCCTTCACTGGAGCATCTTCACTTGCACCATTCCTGTCGCGGGTGGTCTTGACACCGCGCTTCGTGCGCAGTTAACTCCCCAGAGAGCCGCAAAGGACCGGCCAAGTAAAGCGGCCGCCCAGGTGATGGAGCAGGGGCACCGGTGCGGCCAAGAGCCGTACCCCAACCCTAATTCCGAAAAACGGCCCACTACGTCCGGGGGTGCCTGAAGCGCATGAGGCACCCGGCTCCTCGGGCTTCCCCTCCGCGCCCCCACCTGTAGGGCGGCATCCCCAAAGCTCCTTCTTGCCCGAGTGTTTTGGAAACCGTCAACGGAAACTCAGAGGCCAAAGAATGTGACGGGCGATCATAAATATGCAGAAGAGATGGAGCCCAAATAGCAGACGCATGGAACCAGGGCTCGCCGGGGTCGGGGATCTGGAGCCGGGCTCTCGCTGCCGCGGCCGCGCGGGCGGTGCCAAGACCGGGCAGGCGGCGCCGGCGCACTTCGGGCACCGAGCCTGCAAAAGAGGCCCCGGGCGGGCGGCCGGACACCTCGCAGACGGCGGGCAGCGGGTGCAGCGACCGTCGCCCCGGGGCTCCTCTGCCGACCCTCCGTCCGCCTCCGCGCCCAGCCCGCTACCTCCCGGCCCCCGACCCCAGCCCCGGAGGCGGCCGCTGTCCCCGGCCGCGCGGCCTGGCTGTATGGAGCCCGGCGCGGTGTCCCGGACAGCCGAGCCCGCCGCGGCGCGGGAAGGCACCGCGCGCCACGCTGAGGGCAGGAAGAAGATGGCGGCGGCCGTGGCGACGGCGGCGGCGGCGGCGGCGGCCTCCCACGCGCCGCTGACGCCAATGGTGCGCGCCGGCCGGCGAGCCGCGGATGGCGGCGGCAGCGGTAGCGGCAGCGGCCCGGGCTCCGGCGAGGGGCGGGGCGAGGCTGGGAGGGGGCCGGCCGGAGGCGGAGGCCGGGTCGGAGGCTGGAGGGAGGCGGTGGGGACAGTTTGTCGTGCTCGGAACATGGCGGGCGTCGGCGATGCGGCCGCCCCGGGAGAAGGCAGCGGTGGCGGCGGTGCGGACGGCCCAGAGCGGGACGGCCGCGGTGAGGCGGAGCAGCCGGGAGGCGGCGGCGGCGGCGGCCACAGGCCCCCGCCGGCGCCTCAGCACACGGAGACGCTGGGCTTTTATGAGAGCGACCGGCGGCGGGAGCGGCGCCGCAGCCGCGCAGGTGAGGCGAGCGGGCGGGAGGCGCTAGGCCGCGCGGAAGGCGCGGAGGGTGGTGGGGAGCGTCGTGCGATCCCGTGCCCCTGCCCCGCGGCTGCAGCTGCCTCCGGGGCCACCCGGGCTGTGGGTGCGCGAGCCGCCGCGGCTCCTGGAGCTCCATGGCTCGGCAGCCGCTGACAGCTCGTCGGGCGGGGTCGACGCGCGGCACTGGGGTCCCCGCGGCACACGCCGGGCCAGGTGTGTCCGAGAGACCGCGCGGCGGTCCGGGAAGTTCGTCCCGGGTCGGCTGACAGCTTTTGAAGGGTCCTTCAGAAAGACCCCCGCGCTCTGCTTACGCCCGGTATCGTTGGCGAGCACCTCTTACGTCGCAGGGAGCCCCAGACTGAGAAGCTCAAGGCTGATTTCTTAATTACTTTCGTGCCAAGGTGACTTTTTCATTGTGTATTTTAAGCGAACTTGAGCCATAGAAACCTGTTAAGTTGCCCTCCAAATATGTGTTCCTCAGCCGCAGCTATCAATGTGCTAATGACCGTGAAGTTCAGTACTTTGCCCAGAACAGAAACACGGAGAAACATCACTTCAAAACGTTACCTGTGAACTTTTCCTAAACGGAAACGTAAGCCTCTTAAAAAAAGAAATAAATAAATAAATAACGGTTGTATAGGAAAAGATGCCTTTGTGAATCCTACTCTCAACGACCAATTTTAAGCATGTTGTTAGAATATTATTTTTTTACATGTGGGATCCCCTTTTAAAAATTTAAGTTGCATTTGTATTCGTACTGTAGTTGTATATTAGGCTTAAAAAGATTTTGAGATACATGTTCCATTGAGTATAGTGATCACATTTACATTTTTATGTAATTCTGTTTTAAACGGCAGCTGAGCTATAACTCCATTAAATTTCTTCCCCCAAAATTGCTTCTGGTGGGCAGTAGGGGCTCCATTAGCTGTTATTTCCTTCAGTTCCTGCAAATGAATGTTAACTCCTAAGGCTTACAGTATCATTGATTGTACTTGAATATTGAAAATGCAGGAGTACCTAAACACCAGAAGGTTGATCATGTGAGATCCTGTGACTTGCTAATTCTCAGAAATAGACACAGGTTAGATTTTGAAGAGGTCTGTATCTTTGAAAAATTAAGTACAGACTGTGCCTTGTTCAGTCTGTTTCAATTAACCACTTAAAAATGCTCAACTCTGTTTGGTTTACTTGTCAGTTAAATACTTGCTTTCAAGAGTATTTACTTTCTTAACTGGCAGGATCTAAGTAAGACAGTATTAAATCTCTCAGCCGACTGTTTACTGACTTAGACTTCAACCTTAAAGACACTCTGATGCAAATGGAAACAAGGGTGGCCAGGTTTCACTACAATGGCTTTAAAATATTTCTGAGTTTCAGGAAAGCCGATATTATAAAAGCCTTTTTGGTTGTTGTTTGCATACACAGAAAATGAAGTAGTCAGGAGCCTTTTGATGAGCACAAATATTAGGTTTTTGGAATAACCCCAGCACCCCTTGCCCGGCCCTTCCCGAGATGGGTCTGAGTATCTGGTACCATGGACCTACTCAGACTTCACACCACGCACGCATTCTTCATGAACATGAGTTTGTGAGCATGGTTTACTTAACCTGTTGGAAGTTGGACTTTTAACCTAGTTGCAGAAAGTCTTTATCCGGGAGACACTTCCAGCTTTAGTTGTTGGGGTGGCTCTCAGTGTTTCCCTAATTCCATCAGTCTTGTGTGAGGAGAGATGACCATGGCAGCTCTTGGGTATCAAGACTTAGGTAAGAATCCCAGTAATATTTCAGCTGGGGTCACCAGCCAGTGTTGTACCATGTGGGCCCCAGGTGTGTCTGCTCTGCTAGTCACAGAGCTCTTGTCCCTGCTGGTATCCCCCCTCTAACTCTGATGCCACATTGGTTGGAGATTAGAACTCTTTCAGCCATTCTTAAACACGTAGCTGCTAAGCAGCTCTGCTTCACCTTGCTGTTCTAGCATTTCCCCTTTCTACTGCTCTGTAACCTTTTCCTCCTCCCTAGAGCCAAGTTTAAAAAAAAACTGTTCCCTAGGGGCTGGCCTGGGCAGTAGGGCCTTTGAGTGGCACCACCTAGTGTCATGTGGGAAGCATTTCTCCCTGAATCAAATGTCTTCCAAGGCTCTGTGCTTATACTTAAGGTATTAATTGTCCATTAAAAAAATTCTTTGTGTGTGTGTGTGTGTGTGTGTGTGTGTGTGTAGTTGACACACAGTGTTGCATTAGTTTCAGGTGTGCAGCAGTGTGATTCAACATCTCTAGGTTATGCTATGCTCACCACTACCATCATCACCATACATACCTGTACATTTTTTTAATTCTCATGCCGCCTCTGATACTTTAGTCCTCCTCTCCAGTTTAGGGCAACCTTTGTTTTTCCCTTTGAAAGTCATAATCTTAGCATCTTGGTGACCTAACCATCAGTTAGTTCAAAAGTCCTGTTATCCTTTCTCCCGAGGAATTTAGGGGTCTTATAGATGTTTGTTGGCCTGTCCCAACAACCTAGGATTCCATGAATGAATATACAAACCAGGTGCTTCTCCACACCTTCCCCATCTAAGTAAAATAATTCAAAACATAGTATTGAGGTTAATATTTTTATACTTATTTTTGTCCTTTTATATGTTTAGAAGATACATATCAATATTCATTTGGGTATGAGCCATTACATATACCATGTACATGTATCTACACCAAGTGTAAGCTTTCGTTTTGTTTCTCATTTCAAACTCTTTGAATCACTTGCTTCTCTAAACTCTGACTTTGATTTACATGTAGTCTGGTGGTGAGTTGAAACTGTGGTACTAGTACGTACACCTTAACATAGTGCGAACGGATACACCACTCATCATACCTGTTCTCTTCCTCTCTGTTAGAGCGTTCGTTGTATATTCCACTGTTGCCTTATGTGGTCAGTGTTCTTGGACTTTGGGTAGAGTGCAGAACTACAGATTCTTTTGTTACTACTTTTAAAAATACTACCATAAAATCTTAAAAAAAAAAAAATAGGGTGCCTGAGTGGCTCAGTTGGTTAAGCAACTGCTTTTGGCTCAGGTCATGATCCCAGAGTTCTGGGATCAAGTCCCGCATCAGGCTCCCAGCTCCACAGGGAGTCTGCTTCTCCCTCTGACCTTCTCCCCTCTCATGCTCTCTCTCTCACTCTTTCTTTCCCTCTCTCAAA
Organism: Lontra canadensis; assembly: GCF_010015895.1. NCBI lineage: Eukaryota > Metazoa > Chordata > Mammalia > Carnivora > Mustelidae > Lontra > Lontra canadensis. The sequence continues at coordinate 55,455,626 of NW_022630995.1, forward strand.
TAAATAAATAAAATCTTTAAAAAAAAAAAAAACCCTACCAACTTCTATTGTCCTTTTTGACGTGAGCGCAGATCATAAGTATGTATTACCATAGTTTTGTACTCGTTCCCCACTTTACTTATCTGTAAAAGTTCTAAGGGGGAGAGTTCCTGTATTACCATGTTCCCATTTAGGAATCTATATCTAGCAGGTCAACTTTGAACTAAGAATTAGGCAATCTGTTCTTGGCTTGGTTTGGTTGTTAAATTGTTCTTAGACTCTGTGCTTGCTTAGACCACTTGCCTAATTCCTTTGGCTCTGTTGTGACTCCACTACTAAATGGTTCAGTATCTGAGTACCTAAATTGACTCTAGTACCCGTGAAGACTTAACAGTAGAAGAATTGGTGTAAAATAAGCATGGTACCTACCAGTGAGGATAAAACAATACCTATATGTAGGTGTTGGAATATGCATAGGGATAGGTGTTGCTTGTGAAACAAAAGAGCTTAAAGTAAGGTTGTGGGTGAACAGTATTGTGCCTGATTTCATCAGTGCTTTGGGGCCTGTGCTTTTCCTTTTGTTTAAATGGTGACTCTCCACTTCTAGAGCTTACACTTGTTATCCATCTCTTTTGCTGCTTTTCTCTTTCTTTACCCATTTTAGACGTCTTGCTTTACCTCTATGAGGGAATGAGCAGAGGCAAGAGGAAAGCCTAAACCCCAAAAAGCCAACTGAGCTCCTTTTTATAGTTCCCACAAAAGACTTCGAGCGGGACAAAGGTTTTAACTGTTCATATTGTCTATACCCTATTTTTTGTGTAATTGAAGTTTTAAGTTCTTACTACAATTAATTTATTTTATTAGAATACTTTTTCATTTAATTGGTCCTTATCCTCCATAGAATATGTTACATGGTTAGCCCTGTGGCCCCAAACTTATCGTATGGATGATTAAAGGCTGCTATTCTGAAATTATACTCTAGTCAATTAATTTCTCACTTAGAATGGGAAGTAACAACTGTAAAACTGACGGTGAAGTTACTTGGAGTAATCACAACCCTGATATAGGTAAGGTAAAACTACCTTCTCTTTGTCACACTATTGCTCTGCTCTTAAAACTCTCACTTGCTTTATTTAACTAGTACATGTAAATTAAACAAGTGGTGAAGTTATTCATTTTGGTCTTTGACCGGGCAGTATTCTGGCTTTTTAAAATGTTTAACTTCATCCTAGTTTACCCTCCAAAATTCATCCCTGGCTGCTCTTTTGCGGCCCAGTTTGAAGAATGCTTGGGTGAAACAGGTCTTTGGAAAGACTATAGCATTGACTGTCAGATTATTGACATTCTGATCCCATTTTTAGTCCTTAACCCTGTAACCTTGCGACCTTTGAGAGTTGCTACTCCTTGTGTCCCTGTTTTCCATCTATAAATGTATAAATTCATGAATATTCTACCTACCTACATGAGACTATTTAGAAGCATTTTGAGGGTGTTAAAACCTTGAGTGGTACCTTTACCATTATTTGACTTAGGAAGATAGAATCACTATTGTATTGATTTCTAATTTGCCTTGTACAGAGATGTACCTCTATGTTTGTGTAACAAACTTTCATGTAATATTTTTACATAACGTTAGTAAAGTTTATTACCATTTTACATTATTTAAGACTGGAGAGTTACATGTTTTATAATATTTTCCCAACAGTTAACCAGTATTACTTTCCAATTTTTTAATGATCAGTGCTATCTTAAGAAAGATATATTTAGACATATTACTTAACATTTAAACATATTTATGGTTACTCATTACTTTTAATTAATACTTTTATATCCTGGCTTCTTATTTCTAAACCAAGCTATCCCAGAAGATAGTTAAACATAATCTCCTTTTAGGGATGAGAAGGAAGCAATTTATACTGTACTTTTCTCAATTTAAGATACCGGAACACAGAGCATTTCTGCAGTAAAAGATGTATATTGATTAAAAATACTCTGGAGGAACTGATTTGGATGTGTGATTGGTATTATTTTCCTTATGTGAAATATTCACAAGTGGCAAAACTTAGTTCTTCTAATGTAGAAGCACTTGTTTGTGTTATAAATATTTTTAAAAAACATGCTGACATTTCTTCTTGGTAAGAACTAGATAAATGAGCTAAAATTGGTTGACATCTGAAAAGTTAAGTCAGTGTTTGGAAAATAAACATTTGGATTATTTTATTTGGAAAATAGTCTGCTTTTAATATATAAGGACAGATGTTTGGCATAACAATTGAGAGCCACTTTTACGAAGAAGGAATAAAATGCCACCACAGTATGGAAGAAGTTGAAGTGGACTTAGCAGAATGCTTGAGGGGTGGCATCCACAGGTGAAAGAACAATATATCCTTCTTAGGTAATTAGCCAGGCAGCTATACCCAAATATCACAGGACAAGTAAGTTCAGACAAACCTGTAGAATGTTAGAGAACAATGTCTAAAACAACAAGAACAAAAACAGTGAACCACAGCTATACTTCGGAACAGAAGATTAAGTAGCATCCTACAAAGTGTATCTATGGCTAGGGAAGGTGGGAGCAGCCGACAGAGCAGCAAGGCTAACTTACTAGCTCAGGCTGCAGGACAATGTAAGCCCTTTCACCTTCAGTCTGAGTCAAAGGGCTCTTTCTGGTCTGCTGAAGTCAGATTAGGGCTAGGTTATCTCCTCTTGTGTGATTGTTGGGTAGATGCATACTCATTATGGCGTAGGGGAGAAAGCACTCTGGACTTGGAGGTCAGAGATCCAGATTCTGTTCCCAATTTGCATCTTGACCTTTCAGTGACTTTGGACAAGTGTCTTAACCTCCGCGATCCTCAGTTTCTTCATTTGTAAAACATGAACGCCATTATCTGCTTTCTTTAGCTTTCAGAATTGTTGTGAGAATTTTATGACGTACTATGTGCGAGAACTTTTTAAGTTGCCTCTTGGAATAAAGTGGATGTATCCTAATCTTTAAGCAGGGCCAGTTTTACAGGAGTGGGGGAGAAGGTAAGATAAAGTTCCGAAATACTTTGTCCCTGAACCTTGGTTCTTTTGTTAATATTGCTTTAATGTATCTTTAAAAAAACCCATTCCCTAGCCCATCTCAGTATGGTGTTAATTGTATGCAGGCACTTCTCTCAGATTCAGGCTTCACTGGGGGCTGGACATTGTGAAGATCAGGATTTGTGGTGCCTGCTTTCAAACAGCTGGTACGGGAGCCAACCAGTTAACAATGTTAACTTCATAGAAGTAAACCCAGGGTGCTATATGTGAAACACAGAGAAAGAGGAGGGTGGGGGGTGGTGGTGATCCTAGTTTTCTAGAAAGTACATAGTGACCTGTTTACAAAAGCAGTTGAGACAATGATAGGCAAAATAATCTAGTGCCATGTGCACCCCAGTGTTTATAGCAGCCGTGTCCACAATAGCCAAAGTATGGAAGGAGCCCAGATGTCCACTGACAGATGAATAGATAAAGGTGTGTGCGTGTATGTGTGTGTGAGAGAGAGAGAATGTGAGAGAGAGAGAGAGATGGAATATTGCTCAGCCACCAAAAAGAGCAAAATCTTGCCATTTGCCATGATGTGGATGAAACTGGAGGGTATTATGCTAATTGAAATAAATCAGAGATAGACAAATACCATATGATTTCACTCATATGTGGAACTTAAGAAACAAAACAGGTGAACACAGGGGAAGGGAAGGAAAAATAAAATAAGATAAAAACAGAGAGAGGCAAACCATAAGAGACTCTTAACTCTAGGAAACAAACAGGGTTGCTGGAGGGGAGGTGGGTGGGAGGATGGGGTAATTGGGTGATGGGCAGTAAGGAGGACAAGTGATGTAATGAGCACTGGGTTTTATATGCAACTGATGAATCACTAAATTCTGGCCCTGAGACTAATAATACAATATATGTTAACTAACTTGAATTTAATTGAAAAAATAATCCAGTGCCAGATCCAGTGCTTTGAGGATAGACTGCTTGATTTTGAATCATGGCTCTACTGCTTTCTTCCTGTGTGACCTTGGCAACCTCCTTAACCTCTCTGTCCCTTGGTTTTTTCATCTGCAAAGTAGACCTAACAGTAGAATATGCCTCATAGTTATGAGGGCTGTGCACAAAAAGCATGTCTTTTATCATTTTGATTTTTTAAGTGCATACTTTTAAATTTTCCACTGTGGAATTTAAATGGATGTTTATAACTAAAATTCTTGCATTTCTAGAAATAGAATCCTCACATACCACGTTCTATATTTCTATTATAGTTAAGAAACTTTTGTAGGTTTGTATTATATGACTTATTTACAGAAAATTAGTTAATAGGTTGGATAGTTTGTTGATTATACTTATTTGTCACATTACTGTTTATTTATGAAAACAGAATTGCAGAAGCAGCATCAGTAAACACTAGGGAACCCTCAAAGTAGAATTAATACCTCAGATCCTCTGAAATTACTAGTAAGGAGTCAAGACCTTGTGTCCTGCTTTGCAGTTGTCTTGTGCTTTCATACAAATCCTCTCCCTTGGCCATCCTGCGTGGACCCTGGGCAGCTTTTTAAAACTGCTCCAAGCCTCCGTTTTCTCTCCCATGAGACTGAGATCTATGACTTGAGCAGGACTCACATGTGATAGAGAGGATGCCAGAACCCCATTCTTCTGATTACTAATCCCTGCTTTTCTGATGGATCATAACAAAACTGTTATTATGGTAAAACTCAGTCAACTGCGTCATCAGGGAAGATACCACTGTGAAGGATAATTTCTAAGTAAACAGGGTATAGCTGTCTCAATCTTTTGATTTAATTTGCTGCCTTAAATTTAAAATTCTATAAAAACCTGTTTCTGTATTTCCTTAACACAGTTGACATACTAGCAGGCTGCCCAGCTTCCCTCCCTGCCCTTACTGTGGATAACGCCAGCATCCTTGTCCCATACCCCAGGGCACTCACTGGATATGCCTGTCAGCATGGCACCCCCCCACCCTGTGCTTTTAGTGTGGACATTCGGATATCTGTTGCGTGACCCTTTACAGTCACTTAGACATACACATAGCCTAGAGGCTCCTTATCTTCAGGGGGAGCTCTGTCCATTGAGGCGCCATAGTCTGTCACTCTTTTGCTACTCACTCCCAGTCTCAGTCACAGGCTGTTTTCTCAAGAATCTGATGTTCTCTCTGCTTTTGCCACTTCTGATTTCTGATCCTGTTTTTGTTCTCTCTGCTGCTCTCCTCTCTGTGACTTTTTCCTCCTTCTCTGATCCATATAGTCTTTTAGCAAGCGTTTGTTGAACACGTATGACGTGCTGTACCCTGAGGATGCAAAGTAAAGGACAAAACCAGGCCCAAAAAAGTGTGGTGGGTAGAAGTGCCAGAATAGGTAGACACTATGCCAACCGAGTGGGGAGAGTCTGCATTCTGTCCCGAAGACCTTGGGATAGCTTCACAGAGCAGGCACCTGTGTGTGGTCTCCTAAGGGAAACTGGAAGGAAATTTTGGGGCCAATGAACCATTCACCCAACTGTCCTGTTTGCAAGAAATGTAAAGTAGTGTAACTAGAGAATTGTGACCTAAAGAGTCAGCAGAGGCAGGTGTGAGGCATGGCTGAAAACATAGCCAGGGGCCAAGTTGTAAGGGATCTGGTGTCACCACCAGGAATGTGTAGGGCCTGGCCTGCAGGTGACAGAGAGCATTGAAGGGGACCCGCAGCTGGTCTGTGAGCATGTTGGTTCTGGCTGCCTGGCAGGGTTAGGACTGAGGGAGGAAAGACTGGAAAAAAGGGCATGAGTCAGGAAGCTTAAGTGGGAACTAGAGGGGGATGAGAAGGACCAAACTAGGGTGACATACAGAGAGGGGGTAAGTGAATAAATGTCGCAGACAAGTCAGTGGGGCTTCGTGAGAGGAGGAGGGTAGCCCCAAGCTTCTAACATAGAGCTGTGTCACTGGTGGAGCACAAGCTAAAGTCAGGGCTGCAGAGGGTAGATTGTGGGTGAATATCCTGAGCTCCGTTTGCTAATTCAAGGTAGGGGTAGGGGGCCAGGTGGAGTTGCCCAGGAGGCAGTTGGAAATATGGGTCCAGGTTCCCAGGATCAGATATGGTAACTTCACGGTTCAGATGATGGCTTTAACCTTAGACAGTCCAAGGAGAATAGGAAAAAGAGAAGAGGACACACCAGCAAATAACAGCTTTCAGGGATGGCGTTTCACCGTAACTGGTGCTTTGTTAGGACACAGTGACTGGAACATCAAACCGGCAAACACTTACAGGTCCAGTGGAGGTGGAGGAGCTGCCAAAGACATCCAGGTCTGAAAAGTCGGACAGTTAGAGGAGCGCCTGTGATGGAGGGTGGAACAGGAATCATGGTGAAGTGACCTTTGGGGCTCGCTGGTGTCGGTGAGAAGTAGTGTAAGTCAGTCAGTGAAAAGTAGTGTGAGCATGTAAGTAAGAAAAGTTTTACATGAAAGGATTGATATTTATGATATATATATATATTGATATATATATCAGCTAATCAGAACTTCCTTTGCTTTCTGGGGTACCTATGTGGCTCAGTTAAGCTTCTGCCTTTGACTCTGGTCATGATCCCAGGGTCCTGGGATAGAGCCCCATACTGGGCTCCCTGCTCAGCGGGGAGTCTGCTTCTCCCTTTGCCTTTGTGCTCACGCACTCATGCTCTGGCTCATGTAAATAAACAAAATATTACACACACACACACACACACACACACACACACACACCCTTTGCTTTCTAATTAGAAGACTAAACTGAGTAAGAGTGTGTGTGTATATATATATACATTTTTTTTGAAAGCTTAACTAGGTCTTTTTATTTTCTAAATTCATAATGCCTGATAATAATTGAAATTAATATAAAATACAATGTCCGTGTTCTGTGCACATACTTGCAAAGTGTTCTGGTGAAATTTTATAAACATATATTTTTTTCCCCAGGGGTACAGGTCTGTGAATCGCCAGGTTTACACACTTCACTGCACTCACCACAGCACATACCCTCCCCAATGTCCATAATAACCCCACCCCCCCAACCCCCCTCCCCCCAGCAACCCTCAGTTTGTTTTGTGAGATTAAGAGTCACTTATGGTTTATCTCCCTCCCAATCCCATCTTGCTTCATTTACTCTTCTCCTATCCCCTTAACCCCCATGTTGCATCTCCTCTCCCTCATATCAGGGAGATCATATGATAGTTGTCTTTCTCCGATTGACTTATTTCGCTAAGCATGATACCCTCTAGTTCCATCCACGTCGTCACAAATGGCAAGATTTCATTTCTTTTGATGGCTGCATAGTATTCCATTGTGTATATATACCACATCTTCTTTATCCATTCGTCTGTTGATGGACATCTAGGTTCTTTCCATAGTTTGGCTATTGTAGACATTGCTGCTATAAACATTCGGGTGCACGTGCCCCTTCGGATCACTAAAAAGTTTTATTTATTTGCAAAAGAGAGAACACAAGCAGGGACATGGGCAGAGGGGGAGGAAGAGGGACAAGTGGACTCCACGCTGAGCAGGGAGTTCTGTGTGGAGCTCCATCCCAGGATCCCGAGATCATGACCTGACCCGACGTCAGACACTTAACCAACTGAGCCACCCAGGTGCCCCAGGAGTATGATTTTTGTCTTTCATTGGTTTGGCTCTTCTTGTTTACAGCTCAGAAGGCTTTCTTTTTCTCCCCTTCATACAGCAGATCATGTTCTGGATCTAACCAGCCTATAATATATTAGAAATTTCCCAGTCAAAAATTGTACTCTGTATGGATTTGGTGATACTGTGGGCTTCTAATCGGAATATCTATTAATATGTAAACAATACAGTTTACCTCTGGTGTCCATGGCTTCAACTATAAATGCACCGAGAGCATGATGCTTTCAGTGCATTTGATAATTTGGCCTGCCCAGCATGAGGCTGGAGTGGGTGGAAGTCTGGTTTTCTCTCCGTCTGTTTTAATCCCTAGATAACTCTCATGGTATCACTAACTCTCCAGAGAGATGACAAATCTGGAATTTAAAGAAATGTATGCACGCATGTGTGTATTTTTTTGTGTAATATAACCTCTCTACATGAGTAGACCATTTGGCCTGATGCTCAGAGAACTAGCCATCTGTTCAGTGCTGGAGGAAGTAAGCTGTTTTAGGCCCACCGGGAGGTAGTAAGTCTCCTTCCAGGTCTCCCTGAGGGCTTTTCAAGGGTGTTTCTGACACTAGACTCTTCCCCATACCTGCAGACTTTAAATCCTGGCGCTCACATAAGATGCCCTCCATGAGTCAGTACTCATAAATGAAGTCCACTTTCCCTCTTGGTCATTTTTTGGAGGGAACACCAACACTGTATTTAGTAAAAGGACTACAAGGGCCAGCTCAGAGCAGAGGACAAATTGAGACCTTTGGTATCCTGACTTCTGGAAGAGGGCTTGACCTCTTGGGGAGTAAAAATAGGAAGGTAATGGGAATCAGGGGTCCAGAAAAGTCAGTTAGGTGATGGGCTCTCAGGGAAGTGTGACATTTTGGAAGGGGTTGGAACTTTAGCTTCTTATCCCTAAGACTCCAGTTATAGCCAAGGGGAAAGTACTCAACCTCCTTTGGCCTTATTTTCATTTGAGACAAGATGATTCTGGGTGAATTTGTTTTGGAGGAACAGAGAAAAGAGGGGGACAAATCCAAGGAAAGGAAAGTCTTTCAGATCTTGTTGAGGTTCTACTTTGTATGATTTAGTATGATGATTATCCTGTTGGTAAGCCTTCACCTAGGGAACTGTCATTATTTAGATACTTATGCAGGATCTCTGAGGCTGAAGAAAGACGTTTATCAGTATAGTTCACCCAGGTTGGTTTTTGGACCTGAGCCATGCCTGTTTAGGTGACTTGTCTCTCTTTTAGCATATGTAGAATCATATATATAGGTACAGACATATACATTTATCCATTTTATATATACCTGATCTTTATTCCCTCTTATATCTACCAGTCCAGGTCCTATATCACCTATAAGACTCAGGACTGGGCTCTTGCACAGTTTTGTAACTATTCTGGCTCAAGGTAATCATTCCTTTTATATCCCTGTGTCATTTTCCCTTTATACCACACAGAGTAGCAATTTTGTCAATAACATTTGCTGATCATTTGTATGTAGCTGTTTAGTTCTCGGCACAGAATTATAGATTGCTTTGTTTTATTCTCTTTTTGTTTTATATATGTGTTATCTACAGCCCCAGCTAGCATGTAAGTTTCTTGATAAATATTGTTCTTTTTGTTTTGTGTCATTTTCTTTTCCTGTAGAGCTTTCATTGTTGAGGTTCCTCAGTGCTGAACTAACCAGAGGGTACTTCCTTGAACATAATGAGGCCAAGTATACAGAAAGAAGAGAAAGAGTATACACTTGTATGCGAATACCAAGAGAATTGGAAAAGGTACTATTTTTTTTCCTATTACCAGACATTATTTTGAAAGTTATGTTAACATATTAATTATATGAAAATAAATTGTCAATAGCTTGAGTTGAGTTTTTAAAATATTGGAAATAGGGGCACCTGGGTGGCTCATGGGTTAAAGCCTCTGCCTTCGGCTGTGGTCATGATTTCAGGGTCCTGGGATTGAGCCCTGCATCGGGCTCTCTGCTCAGCAGGGAGCCTGCTTCTTCTCTCTGCCTGCCTCTCGGCCCACTTGTGATCTCTGTCTCTGTTAAATAAATAAAATCTTTTTAAAAAATTCAAAAAAAAATAAAATATTGGAAATAATATGATCATATGTAATTAAATATATTGGGAGTAGGAATTCCTATCCAGGAAGAGGCTTTAAAACTTGTATTTTTAGTGTAAGTAAGATCCAGTGTTTCTTAACTTTGCTGTGTGTTAAACTTACCATATTTCCACTTGTGTGCCAGCCAGGTCAGTTTTTCCAAGGAATTAATCTCTACCTACTCCTTTAGTTCTCATCAGTTTTATTGTACTAGGAGCAGTATATTTTCCATTCAGCATGACAGATTATTTAATTTCAGCCCTTTTTAAGGTTTCAATTTCTCAGAAAGCCCTCCTATTTAAAAACACAAATGACAGTCTCTTCAAAGAAAAAGACGATTCACTGCATCTTTGCCACAGAAAACCTCACATCCTAGGGTCGGCATAGCCACAGCAGCACTGGATCCAAGCACACTATTCCCATGGTTGTGTCTCAGTCTGGCAGGACCAGTCAGATAGGGCAGGAAGGCCACTCTTTTCCCTCTGCATTGCTGCAGTTGGTACATCTGAGCAATTCCAGGATTTCTCACTAGAAAGGAAGAAATATTATTAAGAAATAATTCAGCTTTGGCTGTATCAGAACACGGTTTTGTACTTTTATAGTAACATAAAACTTTTAATAGTTTGATCAGTTCCTTAAAATCTTACTTTCTGTTGGAGTGGCTGTCAGAGGAGTTTTGCTGGTTAGCTCAGTCAGAGTGTTCTATAACAAGAGGAGCGGGAGACAGTGAGGAGTGAGGACCCAGTGGGTCGGGCTCATGGTCTTTTACTTCCAACAGTCCATCTGTGTGGTAGAGGGGAGGGAGGCAGCTATAGAGTGACAGTTTGAGAAGTGTTGCTTCACGTGGGTTCTTGACGTCAGGTCACCTGCTGCAGTTTTAGGGCATTCTGTGTTAGAGTAGGGAGGGATGAGAGCAAACACGGACTGGAGAGAGAGCAGTCATGGCCGTGAGACAACGGTTGCCTGTGGTCGAGATCATTACCAGTGCTTAGTTATGACTGTGTGGCTGCTTCTCTAGGGAGGCTCTGGTGAAGAGTCCAGTGAAGAGTCATGACCTAGTGGGTGAGATAGAGGAGTGTGGGAGTGCTGTCAGCACCACTGCTCCCCCAGTGTAGCAGCACCTTGATTTTCTATGTTGGAATTTATTTGAGAATTTGGCCAAGGATGGGGGGTAATGTTTCTTTTGCTTGCCAGTAATAATAATAGTTATTAATTCTTATGTCTTTCTTAAACACATTACCTTATTTTCTGAGCTCACTTTTTCTTTCCGGTGATAAGCCAAGGTAGAGAAGTGTGAGAAGGAATTGGAGGGAGGTTGGCTGGGGCCTGTATCTTTGTACAGGACAGTGCCAGCCACAGTCAGCTTTTACCCGCCTGGTCTCTTTGAGAGAAGGTTTTTCTCGCACCTGTCTGAAGAGTTGTGGATTCCCATTTTCCTCTGGAGAGTGCACAGAGATTTGCCTTCAGTGTCCAAACTACGGACACACCCAGGGGATTTCTTCAAAGCAAGAGGTGTGTGTCTGGCCCCTTTTATTACCCCTCATGTGGCAGAAATGATGAGCAGCAGCCACAGCCCTCATGATGGTGAGCTCGTCAGAGGCCGGGTCAATACACACATCTTTCTCTTGTCTGTACCGACCACACTGACATGCCAAGCAGTTCCTTAGTAGATTTCTCACAGAAACTTGTGAGCATTTCAAGTTTGTTATTGTGAGTGTTCTCTTCTGGGGAAAATGCCTGCAAGTCTTGATAAGACGTCAGTATAAACCAAACTATTTTTCAAACCATGCTGTATTGGGTGCCTGGGTGGCTCAGTGGGTTAAAGCCTCTACCTTTGGCTCGGGTCATGATCCCAGGGTCCTAGGATCGAGCTCCGCATTGGGCTCTCTGCTCAGTGGGGACCCTGCTTCCCTCTCTCTCTTTGTCTGCCTCTCTGCCTACTTGTGATCGCTGTCTGTCAAATAAATAAATAAAATCTGTAAAAAAAAAAAACAGAGCACCTGGGTGGCTCAGTGGGTTAAGCCTCTGCCTTCAGCCCAGGTCATGATCTCAGGGCCCTGGGATCAAGCCCCACATCGGGCTCTCTGCTCAGCAGGGAGCCTGCTTCTGCCTCCCTCTCTCTCTGCCTGCCTCTCTGCCTACTTGTGATCTCTGTCTGTGTCAAATAAATAAATAAAATCTTAAAAAAAAAAATGGTGTATTAAGGGAACACTGATGGAACGAGTAACCAACGAGGTAGATTGCTGTCAATTAGGAATTTTTTTTTTTCAAAGAAAAAAATGGAAAATTATCAGAGTGCATTGCTTGTACGAGAGGAAGTATTTAGTCATAAAACTTTGGTTTTATTTGTGTGTATTTAAGAGGTATAACATCAGAAAAGTTGAATTAACAGTGCTCATGCATAATTGTAATAATTTTCTAATCCTGTTTCCTATTACAGAGGTTTTGCTTTGGGCCTATTTAGGGAAATTTAATTTATTCTCTTAGAACAACACTTCAGAAGCTTTATTGCTTAAAATGTACAGAAAGGTGTCGCATTTTTCAGTTTAGAGCGATTTCTTCTTACTATCTCAGAGTAAGTGAAATGTAGTGGAAAGCAGAGTTCGATTTCAGTTTAATTACAGGTGTAAATATCTCCTAACAGGGTGAGTTCCCCCTGGTGTCTCCCAGACCTTTATGTGATGAGTAGGGTTTCACCAGGCTTTTATTACAAGAGTTGGGGAGCTATATAGATGGTCATGTCAGTAAATTTGCTGTCTGATTGATAATACCTAATATATTAATACCTTTCCCTGATGTAGAATATAGCGTACTTCTAATGTATAACACTGTATTCTTTTTTTTTGTTGTTTTTTGGTAAATGCTATGATATTTTAATGTAACCTTTTCAGGAGGAGAAACTTGATGATTAAAGAGCACTTTGCTTCTACAAAGGATGCACATGCTATAAAACACATAATTAGTGTTTATACTTTCAGGTCAAGAGAGTGGTCAACTGAGTATCTTTTACTGAACCTGTTTACTAATGTAAAAAAAATTCCAGAATTTTTGTGTAATTTTCTTAGTGGAAAAACACATACTTCTCATTCAAAACAGGTAAATTGCTTATATATTCAAAATAGTATTTCCAGTACTAGTAGTGCCAGAGGAAATACCATTATTTAGAGGAAATACTATTATTTGGAGAAAATAATAGTATTTCCTCTGCCACTTTTTTCATATTTGAACTTCTCATTCTGATGTGAAGGGATAAAATTTTGGAGTGTTTTGTTGACCTTGGGGAGCATGTCTTTTTTTCTGTCACAAATCTCTTTCCGCCTGCACCCACACCCTCCTTGGGTTCTCTTCCTGGATCTGTTACTCACTGTGTGTGATCTGTGTGGGGGCTATATTGTTTTCTTTGTACAGTGGAGGATTCTGAACTACACTTTCTCTACAGTCTAAACGGAGACACAGGATAGTGCAGTGGTCAAGGACATGAACTCTAAAGCCATTCTGCCCAGATTTGCACCTCCACTCCACCATTTATTAGCTGCAAGGCCTTGAGCCGTTCACTTCTTTCCATTTGCCTCAGTTTTTTCATCTGTATGTTAATTATGGGGTAAGCCCTTTATAAATGTTTTAAAATATTTTATAGTCATCACCTCAGCAACTTGGGGAGTGCCCTGCTCTAGGAGAACAAGAGAAATTTGGAAAGGTTTCTTGTCTCCAGGTTGCATTCCAGAGGATGTCTCCTCATAGAAGGGGTAGCTGTCATCTGAAACCTCCCTGTACAGCAAGGGGTGACCAGGAGAGGTCTGGTTCCCATGGCTCCCCTATGTCCCACTTTGATCTAATGTTAGACTTTTAATTTTCCTGCTTCACTTGCTGCTAAATTTGACTTTTCTAACCCAGCAATGGATGTGCTTTTCTGACTCTCTGCCTTCTTGGGTTGTTGACCACAGGCATTTTGGGGGAGAACTCTTGTCTTCCCTCTGTCTTTGTAACCATGCTGTCTTAGAGTAAACTGTGTGTCTTTCATGAAGGATTCGCTGATGGTCAAAAGAGATAGCACACCCTATCACCCTGACATTTTCTGTCAGGCCCTCTAGAGACTGATCTCAGCAGGCACATGACTTGGAACATATGATTAGGTCAGACAACAGCAGTTTAGAAACTTTGTGAACTCAGGACAGGATCACCAGTTTCTTAGAAAATTCCTGTAAGTGCTCACTGGCCCCTAGCCTAATTTGACTTGTCCATTTACATCCAAGCTATTTAAATATTTATTTACATCACAGGCATTTTAAATGAGTTAGCATTCCATTTCCCTCCAAGCCTCATGCGATACCTATTCTTGTTGAGGCCCCATTTTCTCCATCTGCCCCGACATGGCAGTCATGTTGGTGTTTGTGCTGCATTTTGACCCGATGGGAACAATTTATCCTGCACCCCATGGGAACAATACCCTTATTAAGAGCTAATTTTGTCATCTGTGTGAATCCCAGACTGCAGGAAATAGTAAGGAAATGCTTGCCAAAGTAGTCTTTAAAATTCCCTAATACACTCAAACACCAATTTGGAGAGCTACAGGTCACTTACTCACTTATTTTTTATTTTTCTCAGTCGGTTTTGAGTACCGTCTGTACTCCAGGCACTTCGGCAGTGTGCAAGTGCAGAGCTTACCTCCAGAATTGCAAAGGTAATGCATTGCAAGGTAACGAGTAAAGGAGGTTGATTTTGCACCCGCATTTTTAGGGCTTGGGGGTGTGCTAGGAAGATCCAGAGATGGGTGGGAAACTGTTAGGGACAGGAAAGGACAGGTACACTGGGAGGAGAGGCTGAGTCCAGGTAACTGAGTGGTCAGACTAAGCAGTGCAAACTAGATTTGGGAGGATTTCTTAGGAATGCTTTTACCTGCATCTGTGACAGACTACCTAACAGTGGCTTAAACAGGTTTGAAAAGTTTTTTGACAAGTCTAGAGAAAGGAGATCACTTTTGTTCCAGCTGATTAATGAAGCCAGTCTGGACTCAGTGTCCTTATGTTTCCATTTCGCCATCGTTGGTAAATTGGCTTTCAGTCCTCTTGCTTGTTGCCTTTTAATAGAAAGATGACAGCTGCGACCTCAGGCGATGCCACTGCATTATCACCCAAAAGAAGAGGAGACAGTGCCACCACTTGAGTGTCCCTTTTATAAAGAATTAGAAGCTTTCCCAGATGTGCTCCTGCACACTTCCTTTTGTGTGTGTCTTATTGGCCAGAGTGAATTCCACAGGCATCCCCAGCTGCCTAGGAGACTAAGGACAGTGGATGTGATACTTCTCCAATAAAGAAAGTGACAGATTGAGAATGGTGATTGGGTTAGTCACCCCTCACAGCTCTGCTTCTGAAAAATTCAAATAGCGATGATCAACATAGATTAGCAATAAGAGAAGCAAAAAAGGCTCAAGATCTTTCCATGTGCCTAATCTTTCTTTGGATTAAAATAAATTTATTTATTTTACCTCTTAAGGAAAAAGTGTGCTAGATACATGTCAGGGGTAGGTTGTGATTATTAGGAAGACTTTTATAAAAATTCCTTCCTTTCCATTACTTCCATATGTTTATGTAACTGCTTGTCATAAAAGGTAGAACTAAAACAAAAATATATTTTTGACTTCTCCTTACCTTGTAATTTTCTGCTTTTTGGCATTTTTTTTTAATTTTGTTATTACCATAGTTATTTCATACATATTTTTTTCAAAAATGGAACTCAACCTCTTAGTCTTCAGTGGAACTGCTTTGTTGTCTTAAGAATCTAATAAATTTTGGGATGCCTGGGTGGTTCAGTTGGTTGGGCGTCTGCCTTCAGCTCAGATTATGATCCCAGGGTCCTGGGATCGAGTCCCACATCAGGCTCCCTCTGACAAATAAAATGAATAAAATCTTAAAAAGAAAATCTAGTAAATTTTCCTAAGCTTTAAATTTGTTGGGTGTAAGTATTGCTGTGGGTATAGAATGTTGTTATTTTTTCCACATAGACTATTGCTGTTACTGAAATGGACAAAGTTTACCATGATACAGGAAATTGGGGGTCAAGATTCAGTAATGTTAACTTTTCTTCTCAGCTCTGCAGGTGATAGGCTAGTGGCCCGATCAAGGCATTGAACTTCCCTGGGCTTTGACTTTCTTTGTCAGCGACTATGTGGTTGGACTGGGACATCTTGAGAGAGTTGATAGTCCATGACTCTGAATGAGTTTGCATGTGAGGAGCAGAGGAAACAGGAGCAAATGGAAAGCTTTACAGAAAGGGAAATTGTACTTACCTGGGGAGGAACTTAGAGTTGCTTTCATGAGGGTTCATGGTGGGGGTAGAGGAGGTAGTATTTGGAAAAAATAATTCACAAGTCATTTTCAAAACAATGAACTTACTCAAAATATCACAGAAAGCCTTTTCATTGTTTCTCAGTGTGAGTGTGTGTTAACAAAATATAGTCACAGCCATCATTTCACCTTTATTTCAGGAAAAACAGTCCTGGGATTTCATGGTGAAACTGTATTGAGAACTTACCCAGACGCACGTGTATGGCAGCAATTTCTTGGGCACCCTGCTCAGTTGCTAATTTCAAGGAAGTGAGTTTGGGGAATCATTCCCCTCAGTTCTTCTTATGATGCAACTCTTGTCTGTGATAATCCCTGACTCAGAAGTCCTACCACAAGCCTGCTCAGAAGCCAGAAAATCATGGGGATCTGCATTTCTCAGAATCTAGCATCTGGGCAGCCAAGGCTGATATTCCTCCGGTTCTGAGGCTTGTTGCCTCCCTGCTTGGAGTCAGAGGCCTGACTCTGCAACAGTCTTAGCCTTTCTTAACTCTCTTGGAGGACAGGGCCCGTTTAACAATGGCACCAGCAGCCCCCTCCAGAAGTGGGGCTTGGAGGTGATGGGGGAGCAGCCCGGCATCCAGGGCCTCATGGCCTGGGACCCCACTACCTGTTGGACATATAGGACCCATGCGACAGTTCTAGGACAACCAGCCGAAGACTTCAAGCTCTACCCCTTTCACTGATGTAGTTAAAACATAGCTTGTGAAGTTGGCACCATGGGCCTTTGTTTATTTTTTTGAATCAGTAACTTACTTCTCTTGTGTTAGCTTTGGAAAGAGTTTTAAATCTCTTTTCTTCTGTCTTTCTGTTGTGCTGTAGCAGACCATTGTGATCTCTCACTCAGACCATTATCCTTCTTCTCTGTCATCGCTGCTTACTCAGCCTGCTGTAGTGTGCTCATCACTCCCCAAAAAAAGAGGTTTGAGCTGAGAAGGGGTGTGGTGGTGTGATCCTGGCCGGCTGCAGCTGCCACACCTCTGTTCCTCAGCATGACTCTCAGATGTGCCTTAGGTCCTCAGGGCACGCGCAGCCCACTGCAGCGCTGTTTGCTTTTTGCAGATGTCAAGTTAATGGTCCCTGCCTCAAGGTTTGATGGGAGTAGTCAAGAAATTAATTTTGGGCAAGTGCTTACAGTATAACGGCATTTGACATGACTGTAAAAGAAGCAAGAAAATCCAAGGACCTTTCCATGTATATAGTCTTTCTACAAATTAAAATCTTTAATTTATTTCTTTATTTGCCTCCTAAGAAATCTATTCCTTATGTTAAAATACATGTCAGGTGTAGATTGTGATTATTATGAAGGCTTTCATCCACATTACTTTGTTTTCTGTGGTTACATACTTCTACGCAATGTTGCTTGTTATAAAGGTCCCTGGGTCCCGGTAATCATTGTTCGCCTCTTCCTGGAGTGCAGACTTCCTGCGGGTATGAATTTTTGTAATCAGGTGAATAAAACTTATTATAGGGGTGACCTTGAAGCAGTAATTGCTTTCAAAGTCAGTCATTTGTAAACTTTAAATTTATAAAGTATTCTCCTAAGAATGATAATCCTTTCTTCTAATAATGGATCTCTGCATGTGGGTTTGTTAAGAACTCCTGGAACATGGGATAAAGGTATATGTTCCTTAGTAATTACTGAAGATGGTTTCTGTCCCTCTTCTATATAATGATCACTTTCTGGCCACACAATCTCCCGCTCATGCTGCACCTGGGCATGCTCTTCTCTTTGTTTGAATTTCTGTTCCTTCTTACTGCCTGCCAAAATCTAGTGCCCCTCTTATCTCCTCTGTGGGAGATCCTTGCTAATAACTCTGTTCCTCCTCTCCTGGGTGCACGGTCCCTAGTTCCACCCCTATTCCTGCCCACCCTGCCCAGACTTCATTTCTTCTCCAGTGTCTCTGGAGCACATCATTCACCAGCACTTACTACACAGTCTATGTCCAGCTCACTAGATTATAAATTCTTGGGGGAAGATGTCCTTCCTAATGACCTTTAATCCCCAGTGTAGAATTGAGCCAGATGTGGTCTCTGGCTTTCAGGAGACCTGAGCTTTGTAAATTATGAGACCAGATTTAAAAAGGGAAACACTGCTTCCTGCTTTGCTCCAGGTCAGCCAGCCCCCACCAGTGGGTGCTGTGTGGTAGTCACGGTGGAGGAGATGGTATTCAGAATTGCCAGGAGATGGTTTGTGTAATTCATAGAGGCATATTCCACAATTGTGCTATTTTAATTTTAGCCATAAAATTTTGTTTCTTTTGAGATCTCAAAAGGAAGACAGGGTATTTTGTTTAAAAGGGACAGATTTTTAAAAGGTTAAGAAACCCTGCTCCATTCTCCAGGGAGAGAGGTTGGTGTTTTTATTTATTTCTTTTGAGGTGAGTCACTTTCAAATGATGAAGAGTCATAATAGTAGGTCCAAAATGAATGTGGGAAGAGTTGTTGTGGAAATGTTCACTAGCCTGTGATGTTTTGTGGACCAATGTAATAGAATCAGTGCCATTTTATAGTTTTCTTAACATTGAAGTTCAGATGTTTAAACCTATATTAAATCTTTTTTTTTTCTTTTCTTTCTTTCTTTTTTTTTAATATGTATAAGGGGCACCTGGGTGGCTCAGTGGGTTAAGCCTCTGCCTTCAGCTCAGGTCATGATCTCAGGATCCTGGGAACGAGCCCCACATTGGGCTCTCTGCTCAGCGGGGAGCCTGCTTCCCCCTCCCTCTCTGTCTGCCTCTCTGCCTACTTGTGATCTCTCACTCTGTCAAATAAATAAATAAAATCTTAAAAAAATATATATGTATAAGGCCAAATCCAGTAGCAGGGTTGAGGCTGGAAGGATGAGTAACAGGTGTCATAATAGAAAGAGTGCTTCCATTTTCAGAGTTGTGTCTTCTGCAGGCTGAAGTCTGGCCCTGCCTCTGCTGCTCACAAACCAGGCAGGTTCTTGAATCTCACTGCAGAGCAGGGGTGAGAGGGTGCTTCTCACCTCTCACAGTGGGGGGAGGATGGACTGAGACCGTGGGCACAGTGCCCAGGTGCACTGCGCAGTACCTGTACAACTTGCGAAGTCCTTCCGGATGAGAGCTCCTGCAAGACAGAAAGGCCAGCTGACATTTCTGTCCTTTCGGTGTTTCTAATTACAGATTTTTTTATTCTAAAGAGTCACAAGAGCTGTCTTATTAATTAAGCAGATTATTTTGAAATAATTATTTGCCCATGTAAATTTTAAGAAATCCCTACTCTGAGAATGAATTTTAAGAGAAGTATTCTCAAATTGAATATCTGTAATTTGTGTCTCAGTGTTTTTCGTTCATTTTTGTACAAAGAGCTTCCTAGTGTGCTCTTACTCTGAAATTTTCTGCAAAGCTCCCTGTAGCCATTTTGAACTGTCTTCACTGCCCGTGTGGCTGCCCCTGAAGGGAACTGAGTTCCAACCAGTTTGCTTCTCCAAGGACCTGTTTTTTCAGACAGTGAGTTACCACCCTACGTTGGGTTGAGAATTTAGTGAGACCGGCATTGTTTTATAAGGGGGAAGTAGAAAATAATCAACCTGTACTCCACAGACTAAAAATTAATCTTACTTTGGTGAAATCTTTCTTTTGGGTTTTTGCCTGTATATAAATGTTTTGAGTTTTTTTGAAAGCATAGAGTGTTTTTCTCATGGTGGATCCTGGTTAGAGCTTGAGTCTTCCTAATTGGGTAGTTTGCTTCTTTACAAGACTTTGACTTTTTTTTTTTCTTTTTCTAAGACTCTGGTTTTCTTAAAATAGTGGTCATACATTTTACTCAGCTATCATAGTCGGCCACATGAGAGCTGCACAATATTTAAGAGAAAAAGAGGAACAACTCAAAGAATGAGTGTTAGCCTTAGGAAGGTTTCCCACAGAAGGGTGTACAGCATTGTGTCTTCTTCCACCCTGCAAAAATGCACAGAGTAGAAGAGCAAAAGCCATAAATTCCAGTGTTTGATTTTTCTTGAAATATTTTCATCATGCTTTGTCATGCAAAGTAACTGAAGGTGTGAAAGTACATATTATGCTCATAATATACACCCAAAGCTTTTAGATCTTAGTAACTTATTTTCAAAGTTAGCAATAAATCTAAATATGTGAAATTTATTTACCTTTTATAAGTTTGATTCATTAAATGTCTGTTTGCATTTTTTTGACACTAGGCAAATTAGCAAGCGTTAGCACAAAGATAATTGTGTTAACCCCCATGCCTGGTAAAAGTAGGGTTAAGATCTCTTTGCTCTGGGGAAACTGCTTTAGAGAGAGAGTGCAGGGCCTGGGGTCAGGCAGACTCTGGCTTGAATGCCAGTTCCTTTACTCTGACTCCCAGCCTTGGGCAGGCAGGCGTTCAGCTTCAGAGCTGTGGTTTTCTCAGGTGCCAAGTAGGCATGGTAATAACTACCTCAAAGAGCTGTCAGGAGGGTTAAGTAGCAGGCTTTTCCTCCGTGTTGGGAAGATGGAGCACAGAAGCCACTGCTGTCGGGCCCCTCCAAACTTGGGCGGTTTAGGTGTCACATGGGGTTCACATGAATTAACTGAGAGATGCCCATGCCGTGTTCTGCAGGGTGCCCAGCTCATCCTGCACCTGGTATGGTATCTTTACCTCCTTTAAGAATGAATGTTTTTATGGTTCCATCTTGTTCACTTTATTAGGAGATTTTCTCACTCTCATCTGTAATGGATTTGCAGGATCCTGTGCCTTAGGAGAAAGGACACCATCTGAGCAGCAGGCACTCAGTCAAGTCCACGAGCCCACGTTTCCAAACCCTGAAAGATATTTCTGTTGCTTTTCTTGTGCGTTGTGTGTTCTCACTACACGAGTGCTTTCTCTATACCCAGCTGCAGTGTCCACAGACCATAGCCACTTGCTTTCCCTCCGGTTTTATGTGGCAGTCTATTACACTGATGGCTCCAGGCCACCCACGGTCAGCATCCCATGTGAGATTATTGCTTGCCCACTTAGTTTGCTGGGCTACTTTAAAGTGTGAAGAGAAAGGCCCGGTAGACTTCTGTTACTGTTGTGCACCATGAACAATGCAAATACGAATTCTAAGCCAAAGAAAGGTAGCTCTACTGTTCTTCTTTAAGAGAGAGATTTAGTCTTCATAATTTCGTTCCTCCTCTGTGCTCTTGCTCTGCTGCTTCCTCTGGAAGCCTCTTCCCTCTTCTGCCCAGTCTGCCCTCTCCATGTGGCAGTCGCCCTCATCTTCTCAGATGTCTTTATGGGTCTCCTCTGGTGCTTTTTCTAGATTTCCCCATTTTGGTTTGGCCATTCTTTCTCTAGGGCTCCCCTCTTCTTGAAAACTTAGTTCTGTCATAGCAGCAGTCTCTGTGTGGGTGGCTCTGTGCTAAAATGTGAATGAGCTTGGTGAGTGCGGAAACCCCATCCTGGTGTCCTGCCTGGCTTTTTGCCTGCTGGGCTGAGCATGTTACTTGGCCCATATTAGCAGCTTTATAGATGTTGGGTGAATGAGTAATGTGCTCATCCCTAGTGGAAGGTCAGGAGAAAGACAAAACCACTTACTCTCCTTCCCAGTATGCGATCTCTTGTTGCATACACTCTGAGATACCTTCTGGGATGTGCAGGGTTCTAGTAGTTTCTGCCTTTGTAGCGCAGCCAGCAGTCCACCAGGAAACAGGGAAAGGCTTCTTGGTGACAGGGGAGTAACAAATATGGGCCACCAGCTTTCTGTGGACCATGCTGTCTTTTACAACACTCCTTTGTATGTAGAACAAGGAATCAGATACAGGACCTTAGCTATGCTGGTGACAGACAGGTTGCCTGACTGGCCAGCAGCCTTGGAGGAAAGACTGGAAAGTGGTTTGTAGCATATGACTTGGTACTTTTGTTGGTGTTTGTAGTGAATCCAAATTGTTTTTTTAAAAAAGCTGTTAGGTTCTCTATATTCTGATTGAGAAATCTGGCCCATACATGTATATACTCTTTTGAGACATTCTTGCAAAAAGTTAATAAAATGTGTCCTTTCTTTTAAAGGTTTGCTAGGGCTGCTGTCACAAAGTGCTGCAGACCAGGCAGCTTAAACCACAGAAAATTTTCTCACAGTTCTGGAGGCTGGGAATCGAGATCATGATGCCAAGAGGGTTGATTTCTTTCGAGGCCTCTTTCCTTGAGCTTATTATAGATGGTGTCTTCTCTCTGTGTCTTTGTATCATCTTTCCTTTGTCCCTGTCTGTGTCCAGATTTCCTCATCTAATAAGGACACCAGTCACATTCTGTTAGGACTCACTCTAACGACTTCATTTTAATTTAATTACCTCTTTCAAGAACCTTTATCCAAACATGGTCACATTCTGAGGTACTGGTGGTTAGGACTTCAACATAGGAATTTTGGGTGGACACAGTTCTGCCCATAACGTTGTGGATTTTAACTACTTAATAAATTTGTGTAGGACACTGCATTGCCTGAGGTTACATGGAGTGTTTTGTGGGAGGGCACATAGAACATACCATGTTTGTGTATCAGACATAGAGAAAGTCATTGATCCTGCAGTAGCCGAGTGTGGTAGCCTGGGTGTGGCAACTTCCCCAAGCCCTCAAAAGACTCCACCCTCCTGTGAAATACAGTCCTGCATTTAATGGGACAAAGGTATAATGTAACAGGAAAATAGGAAGGACGGGACAAGTGCCCAAAAAAGGGGAAAAGGTACAGAGGCTAGCAGCTATTCCTCCAATTAATAATGCCTTCTGAGTACAGCAAATTTGAATGTACATAAAATTATGTTAAGATTAGTAATCATTTTATACATTTGTGGCATAAAGACACTGTTTTAAGCATCTTTCTCAGTCTTTCCTGTCCATGAAGCACTCTGATACATAGAGACAGCAAAGTCCTTGAGAGTCAAGTTAGAGTTAAAGGTTCTAGCTGAAAGATTTTCTACAGTATCTTTACAGTTTGAGGAAGCCCATATGAGGTGTTTCAGAGCTGTGGTTGAGGGCAGATTATCTCTTGAGTAATTGACTTTTCTGGGTGGTAAACCAAAGGCTCTGGGAGAAGAACTACAGACTTGCACTCTGAAGAGGACTTTTCATTAGATGTGGCACATGTGGCCACGTGCAGTTACTAACTTGTTATTCACATCGCTAAGTTACAAGGAACGAATCCCCGACATTGTTGAGAAATTCCTCTTTTGAAACCTTCATCAGCAGTTATTTAGAGAATATTTATTTTACGTTTTGTTTTTTTGTTTTCTTCTCTCCTTTTAAAATCCAGCTCATGGTTTTTGGAATCTTTCTGTGCCTGGATGCATTTCTGTATGTGTTCACCCTGCTTCCTTTAAGAGTTTTCCTGGCACTGTTCAGGCTCTTCACTCTGCCTTGCTATGGCTTAAGGTAAGTTTGAGACTGAGCTATTTCAAATGTTTCAATTGTTTTTGCTACTCGTAAAAGTGGTATTTTACTACTTGTAGTTGTTAAAGTAAATAGTCACTTGGATAGATTTTGCAGAATAGGGATAATTTATACAGTTTCATTCATACTTTCGCCTTAATGCATGAACTAATGCTGTTTATCTTTTTAATGAACATTATATAATGTGCCTATATAACATTTGTACTTTTTCCATGCATACTTTTTTTCCAAATGGTTTTGAACTAGAACTTTGCTTTGGCCAGTACGGTAACATTAATAATGCAGGCGGCCACATAGGAGAGTGGGAAGGCATGGGGACTAAGAGCCAAGGACCCGGTAGCTACTATGCTACTGTGCTGCTCGCCCAGTATATTTGTGTTCGTGAAGTCCCTTGACCTCCGAGGCATGGTCTTGGGTTCTGGGCTGGGAGTTATCAGAATCTCCTAAGGAGCTCTTACTTCAGGGGCTTCTCTTCCTCTCATTTAAGAATCACTGTCTTAGTGGCCTCGGGAGCCTTAGTTAATGATTCCCGATGAGGCTCCCTCCGATTTGTGAACGCAGAACACTCTCGAAGACCATTGGCCTGGTGGGAAGGCTCAGACAGCCCAGCCTCACATTGATTAGCTGGTGAGGTGTGGGCAGCTGCTTAACTTCTCTATTCTCTAAGCCTGTTTCCACATCACAGTAAAAAGGGGATGTTGAGAGCCTAGCCTACTCTACCACAAAGATGAGAGGTGTAAAAAGAATACCCAGCATGGTGCCTGTTCACAGTAGACCAGAACAAATAGTAGTTTCCTTCCTTTTCTCTCAAAACTAGGAACAGGAAGATGAAAATGTTAAGCTGACATGAATCTTAATGCTTTATTGGTCTTGAGGTTAGAAGTTTGGGTTTTACAGTTTTCTTTTTTTGTACAGACATGTCAACATGTCTCCACTCTGTGGAGTCATTCTCTAGTATATTATTTTACAGTTCTTAGGGTAGTTGCCCAAATGACATTTCTCACATGGATCACTTTTCTAGATACATTTCATTCTGAAAAAGTTTTAAAATGCTGAAATGGACAATAATAAGTAACTTCATTTAACTATAAAGTAGGTGATTATTTTTTGGTATATAAAAATATAATTAATGTAATTATCAATGACTTAACCATGGAAACTGAGGTAAAACATTGATGGTCAATATACAAAATTATGTGTTGAGTTTTTAAAATGACTAAAGTCTTGGAAAATTCTCTTTTAAGTGGTAAGTGGGCATATACTTAATACTTACTAAGCAGTGAATAATACATACAGTCTCTTTAGAAGTAAACCTTAAACAGTTTCAACAGGGAAGATACCCTTGCAATATAAATTGGAAGAATTTATGGTCGTGATGATCATATTATGAAAAGAGAAAAATTCTTTGCCAGATTACATGGAGTAAAACAATGGTCATCAACCATGATCACATCACTGTTCTTTGTGATACTTGACATGCTGTAGCCCTGCCTACCAGAATGAGAGAATTATGTGGCATATTTTATTAATTACATGTTAGTCAAGTGGAAGACTCTTTTAGGGATATAATCATCAGCTTTAGGATAGTCAAGTATATATACCTTTGGGAGAATTTTTAATGCTTTATTCTTAGTAGCAAACCTTTTTTTTTTTTTTTTTTAAAGACATCTGTAGCATGATACTTTTAACATTAGCAAAGCCAAATCTCATATATTTTTTTTTTCTCTTATCACTGGGGGCTCAATAAAATTATGGTTATTTTAGTTTTGAGAAAACCAGAGAAAGTATCTAATAAGACATCACTAAATATAAATCTTTATGTGGACTGCATAGCCTAGATGGACACATAGAGATTTGGATAGAGCTATGTGAAGCTACCTGACGTAAAATAACTAATGCCACATAGAGGTGTTCACGTCTGCACTGTGAGCTAAATTGACTTTCTACTTATTCTTGGATCAACAGTGTGCTCCAGCCTATCTCTAAGTGAATGGCTTTCAAAACATAGGGTGTTACATATGGCTGTTGGCATGATGAGATAAAACATTATAGGGAAATACATCCTAAGAACTCTCTTCTAAAGTGGGTCCTTCCCTGGGTATGTTAGTACACAGTGGCTGCTCACGGAATGAGGGACAGTGGTGATTTGTCAGTGTTTCCGAAGTTCCTTTTTAGCCTCTGTTTGAAGACCCATCTGGTTATTGTACAAGACATCTAGAACTGTGTCATTTCGAGTGTTCCTTGTCACTGGGGAGAAGCAGGGCATCCAAATCGCATGAGAGAAGTCTTTCACTGTTCTGAAAACTAAAAAGGTTGCTGCAGAGAACTGCCACATCTTCAGTCCCCGCCTCCCATTTGCTTTGTTGTGAGTGGCCGATGGATCCTGGAGCCGACCTTTTCTAGATATTTGAAGATTTTTTTTTTTTTTTTAGATATAAAGTAGAGGTGGTTGCTTTTGTATATTACTTTAAAATATTTTTGGTCTAAATTGAGTAGCGTTTCAAAACAAAATTAAAATGTGTTCTCTTGTCAAGGTTTTAGAGCTAAAATGACAGCAGAGGGCAGTGTGTCACCCCACATGTAAGACTGTTCCCTTGTCCTATGAAAACCATTCGTGCCATTTCTGCAGTTTGGACCAACTGAAAAATTATATTTTAGGCGGTCACTAATAAATATATGATGTGTATATATAATGTGGAATGCAGTTAAAATTACATAATAGAACTTTAGCAACTTCCTATATTCTGTGCAAGTGTAGGCCAGAATACACAGAATGAGAAAATACTGCCTTACTGTCTTAGTATTAAGTATGCTTTATCAAAACTGAGTAATCTGTGCTTAGAGTAGTGTGCATTGCAATTTATATTTTCTTAGAGAGCAATTGAGAAAACGGTGTCTTTTTGAGCATTATTTTTAAAACTACCAAATTTGAAATGTTTAAAACTTGAACTATAACGAGAAATATTATAGTAATAAAGCTATTACTAATATTATGTCTAAGACCTTTTCAATATTTTAGGAATATAAAAATACATTTATTTTAACAAAATTATTATTTAGAAGTAGCCAAAATCTGCCTTCTTATACCTTTTCTTTCAACATTCTCTACTTCCATTAAAGGTTGATTTGTCTCACCTGTAGCTGTACTATGTTCCATCTTTTTCAGCAAGCAAAAAGTGCTCTTTCCTTCAGTCTGACTTTTATTTTTTCAAAGGGATAGAAAGAAATTAAAAGAAAAATAAAGAAGTTGATTGTGGGTTTTTTTTTTCTTCAAACTGTTCCCTTATCCTTACATTCCTATATGTCTTTTTATAAGAAAGTCATTATGTTCCTACTCTCTTAGTTCTTTTTAATTATCCCCCTCAAAAGGGGGGAAAGGATATTTAGCGGAGTAATCAAGATGCTGACATGAAAACCATGATTTTGCAGTGTCTGGTACTGTCTGTTTCAGTATGACATCAATAGTTGTGTCAGGTTGTAGCCTTCTTTCCATATTTGTGAGTAGAGTGCTTGCTTCCTCTGCTTGCAGAGTTGTGTCTGGTACAGCGTGTGTGAGTGGCTTTGGAAAACTGACAGCCTCCCAGAATTTCTGCTTCAGAATTTATTCTTTGGACCTATTTCTAAATATTCTGTAAACTTGCCATGGTTTTTGCGTTTTGCCGCTTTTGACAACTTCGTACACAAGGACTCGGCCTTTCACTAAAGCTAAGTGCCAGAGGAATCCTGCTCGCCCTTATGAGAACCCAGCCTTCATTGTGACTACCCCACTGGTTGGCACTTGGCCAGCTTTTGATCCTGTTAAAATATTGTTCATTTAAGAAGCTGGCAGGGTGATTGTTTTGACTTGATAGGTGTGTTTGTGTTGCCTACAAAGGGTCACTGCTTCCATAAAAAATGTAATAATCTCAGGAATACTTATTTGAAAACCTTTTACTAATGAATTAACAATCTTGAAAAGTCTTCGCTCCCAGCTATTTTGTTGGAGACTAAAGTAAATAGAGAAATATATCCAGATTGTGTAAAAACAGATCCCTGTGTTTCTTCCCTCTTTTGCATTTAAGGTAGTATCATTTTTAGAAAGATATCCAAGAAACTTGAATATTTTCAATGACATGGAAATCGGAATTAAATTTTGATTTATTTGATTCATTGTATGAGGTACGAGTGTTTCTTGGAAGAATGAAAGTATTTCATTTTTTAGAAGAGTAGACTGCTCTTATTATGTTAAAGAGGTATCAGATCTCATTTTTCCAAGTTTGCTTATAGAATAAATAAAATAACTAAATGCGGAAGTATTTTTTATTTACCTGGCATTTTTATGAATCTTCTCTGATCAAACCTGTGACTTCACTTTGTGTTTTAGAATTCTCCATAACATTTGAGTTAAAAGTTGAGGGAGACTGTAGAGAAAATAGTGCTATCTGGTGCCAAGAACTGAGTTATTTTTGAAAACTTTGCTCAGATATTTTAGATGGCATTAAGTGTAGAGTAGGCTTAGGTAATAAATGCCAGAGTGTTTTTCTTTTACTATCAGAGCAAATAAAATCTGTACAAACAAATTTTCTGATCGCACTTTGGTTTTAGGCTTTAGAATGCTTACTTGAGGTTTTGTGGACTTCTTTGTGTTAAAGAGGCAATAATGTCTTTTTCCTCTGAGAGTTTACCCCACA
This sequence comes from Lontra canadensis, assembly GCF_010015895.1. Lineage (NCBI taxonomy): Eukaryota > Metazoa > Chordata > Mammalia > Carnivora > Mustelidae > Lontra > Lontra canadensis. The sequence goes on from NW_022630995.1 coordinate 55,483,775, forward strand.
GAAAGGCTTTTATCTCTCAGAAGAATGGTGAATTTCAAATGCTTGAGAGTTTCTTAACCTGTTGGACTTCCTTACTTCCTTCAAGATATTTCACCCGAAATTCACTTCACACACACACACATACACACACACGAATTTTCTCTTCAACATAAGCCTCAATTGTGCCCTAAATGGTTTAATATCACCCTATAACACGTGAAGGGAGAGCCCGTGGTGGCTTTCTTTGGGGAAACAAGTATGTTTGCAATTTCCTCTTACCAGGGTTGATCTGCGTGGGTGATATGTAGAGAGCAGTATATTTGTTTTATTAGAGAGTCTTCATAAATCAGGTTTTGTTGTCCCCTGTTTCCTCACCATGGCACTCTAAGTAGCGTAGCAACATTACAACCTTCTCTCTTTCTTTCTCTCTCGTGAATCAGACCGAAGGGAGGAGCACTTTCACTTCCTTTATAGAATGGAATGTGGTGTCACAGGGACTCCTTGTGGTGAGTAAACCCTGATTTTTCCTTCTCTACTCTTGGCCAAATTGACATCCATGCAAACAGATATTATAATGGAAACAACAAAAACAGCATAGGCAGACGTAACCATTTAAATGAGAACGGACACCTGAGGAAAACGTGGTCTCTATCCTTACTTAGTCCTAAAGCTTTGTCCACATTTTTGCAAGATTTGACCATGATCTTACCTAATATAGGAAAATCACTCAATCAAATGATCTTCAATTAACGCTTGCTGCTCTAGACCTTGAGAGCAAGTACTTTTTCTCTAATGCTGTAGCAGTCAACTGAGCTTATAATAAGTTCCTTCCATGTAAGCAGTTTTTATTTTGCATTACTCCATAGCTTTATTAAATCAGTTGGGTTTTTTCCTAGTATAGTCTGAAATTATTTTAAAGCCCAAAGACTTTAATCATTCAGCCTCAGGACTTAGTAATTATTTTTCTACATATGTTGGGAAAACTTAAGATTTAAAATACTGTTTTCTTTCTTTTCTTTTTTTTTTAAAGATTTTATTTATTCATTTGACAGCACAAGCAAGGGAAGTGGGCAGGGAGAGGGAGAAGCAGGCTCCCCCCGAGTAGGGAGCCAGATGCAGTGTTCAATCCCCAGGACCTTGGGCTCAAGCCGAAGACAGATGCTTAACCGACAGAGCCACCCAGGCACCCAAAAAATACCATTTTCTAATTAAGGAAAACATCTTAATCTCAATACTTTATTTGAATTTACTTCAAAATTATAAATGGACTTCTTTTTTTAAAATGGGAACCATATTGAATATTTTACTTTTTCTTACTTTACATTCTTTCATGTATACAACAAATAGCTAAAAGTGTTAAAAGAGAAAGAAAAAAGATTCAGTCTGTGTATTTTATAATGAAGTATCTCATGCCGATAGCTTGACATGTTTCTACACCAATTTGAAAATCAACCAGGCAGGCATTATCCCATTTTTCTTACACATCTATGTTGCCTTTTCTTTTTTCTTGATCTTTTTCTAGGCTGCCAGTTTTTACTTTAATCTTAGCATGTTACCTTCCGCTACTGAGCAGGAGGAAGAAACCTAGTAGATCATCTCTGCCCACTGCATTGTTCGGTTCCCATGAATCTCCAAGCCCTTTGAAACGAGCAGTGCTTTAATTGACAATTGCGCATATCCAGTGGAAGTATTTGAATGACTAAGAGATGAAACTTAGAAATGAGAAAATGTGGTTTCTGTATGAGTGGCTTAACATGAAAATTAAAAAAATATTTTAAGTTCCGCTGAATATCTTGTTTAATGTTAACTTGTCTTGCCATAACTCACAGCCAAACCCGTGAATTAGATTAGTGGGTTTTTCACTTTGTCCAGTAGCTTATTCCACTTATTTATGTGCTTATGTGAGATGTCCAGCATTTGCAAAATGAATTGCTAGTAACTACCGTTTAACGTTTATAAGGAAGAACTTGAATGTGAAACTGTTGTTTGACAGCCAATTCCAAGTTGATTGGCAAGGCTGTAAATAAGCTTCTTATGGAGTTGGAAATGCTTATCAGATAGTCATCTAAAAATATCCTGACAGAGAAGGAAACAAATACTGGGACAGGTTCAAGTTCTTTTAATCCTGTGAATTTATTTTGAGGTCAGGTCTTTTCTTACTCAGAGATGCTGCGAGACATACAGATGTCTTCTAAGGTGCCACCTTGGAAATAGTTTTTATTTTTGCAACCTTTTTTTACAGGGACGTTTATAGGAAAACAAGAGTCTGTTTCTTAGGAGTTCTGCTGCTTTTATTCTTTATTTGAATAATATTCCTTAAAATCAGAGTCATCTCTGGAGCAACCACTTCGGATGTTAGCAAAGGAGATTTTTGCCAGAGCAGGGAGCACACGGAGAGCCATGGATCCAGTGAAATATGGTCCTGGTTTTTTCTCTTTTTAGAAATGAAGAATAAAAATGAGCTGTCAGCACAGTGATAAGTTATATCATATTAAATTATACTTAAAGAGAAAGGGTACTGAGTTGTTGATTTAAAAGTTCTTTTAAAGAAAAGTCTCAAAAAAAAAAAAAAAAAAACAAACCACAAACAAAAAAAGAAGAAAATCTCAAATGGTAGATGGTAGTAATGAACATGCCTTCTAGAGCCAGACTGCCAAGGTTCAGATCCCTGCTCCTCCACCCTTTGACTTAATAACTGTTCAGCTGTGGGTACATTCCTGATTGCACCTTGCCTCATCTGTAAAACTGAGATGATCTATATAGTACCTTGCCCACAGGATTATTGTGAAAACTGAAATTAGTATATTCCAAGTGCCTCGAACCAGTGCCTGCCACATAGTAACTGAAAATTGTAGCATGAGGTGTTTGTAAAACTTTTTTGTGGTTTTACAACCTGGTTTGATCCTAGGCAAGATAAAGCTAAATTAAAGTTTATGCTTGCTTGATTTTAAATTTTTATCATCTTAGTTCAAAATGTGTCATACTGTGTTATTTGGGTATATCTATTTCTAGTGTTTGTTAGCTCTAATTTGCAGCGATGTCTTGTAATTAATACACCGTTCCTTCATAGACACACATTAACACATTGGCCCTTTGTTGTATATGTTTATGAAGACACACAATTGGATATGATATATATAAAAGCCTTTGTCTCTTAAATAAAATCACTTTGCTGAGATCACTTAACTAAATAGATGCCAGTCTAGTACCAAAAGCTCTAAGTATAGTTTTCTTTAATTAGTTATCAAAGTCACCTTGGTAATTAATGCAGAGTAATTAATACTGCCCTACTTTGGGTACCTATCATTTTCTTTAATTCATAACGTGTGACCTATAGTTCCTAACTACAAAGGCCCACGCCTCTTGGTGATTTGTGGTATTTGGCATATGCAGAGCTGCACCCGCACTTCAGAGGAAGAGAGGGCTGCTGATGCCAGCTTGTCCCTCGGCTGTCTCGGGACAGAGTCACACACAGGCCAGCAGCCCAGAGTGTTCAGAATGCCTCCTCCTCTTGTTGTTTGAATGAAAAACATGCTTCCCCCCACTCAACAAATGTACTACCTCTTCTGTTTTTAATTTTGTAAGGTGGGAGCAGAGAATTGCCTTGATGAGGGAATAGCCCTAGGCAGAGATCTGCGTTCTGGGCTGGGTGTTTGGGAGACAGGTGAAGATCCCTCTGGTTCCATGAGGAGAAACAGGCCAGCATCCACTTGGGTTGGGAGAGAGGAACAGCACTGGAGAAGAGTCAGGGGGACAGGGAAATGGTGCTGGAGATTGATCAGCTTTGTCCTTGATGCGATTTTCCCCAAAATTTCAGCTGCTAAGAATAATTTTACTCGGTTTATCAGTTTATATTGCTGGTGTCAAGACACAAGGTCTGACATAGACAAATTCTGACCTGTCTCCCCATATAGACTCACTGGCTCAGCCCAATGTCTTCCCATCTACTTCTAAACCTTTGTGGACTTAGTTCTCACAGAACTTACCTCTTTTCAGGATTTTTGCAGTATCCTGTATTTTTTCTGTGAACAGATCAATTTCATATCTGACTAAAAGCGATGTGTGGTGTGCATTGTGGAAAACAAGAATGAGGTTCTGTATCACCTGCTCACAGAGCTGCTATTGCAAGCCTCGTTTGTAAACTAACGTTTCACTGTTTTTGTAAAACAGTGTTTCAGGTAACAGTTTGGAAGACCTATCCTTGTTGAACCCTGCAAGGCTCTCTCAAAGAGAAGAACCTTGATCTGAATGTGGACAGTGGTTAGGGAATAGAGAAGATGTGAAGACCTCAGAATGTCCAGGTTCAGCTGGAAAATGAGCTCACCAGCCCTTAGGTAGTTGGTAGAACATTGTCACTATGGTGAGAATGAAGAGATTCTGCAACTCCTGAAGAAAGTGCTGGAAGCTTTTTATTGATTACATAAAAGCTTCCCAAACAGAAGATGGAGCATTTCCTGTCTTGAGGAATTCGCCTGCAGTAGAGCAAGCTGCTTTCCATTCCAGCCACAGGAGTTTCATATCTACTGAAAGAAATCATAAATTTCTTCTCTTCTTTGTAGTTTTTCTGTGTCTTAATCAGATGTTTCCATGCACAATTTAGGTTTTGCTCTTCATACTCTGACCTTGAAGTGTAAGGGAGGAAACTTCTCCTTTTTTCCCATCTAGATTCTTCTGCTGGTCCAATAATTAGATTGTCATAAAACAGATTCACAGGGGAAAAATACAATTTCATACATACAGGAACTCATAAAAATAGGCAACTCAAAGAAGTGAGTAGGCAGGACACTTTTATATCTTTAAGACAAAGAGATAGTAAATTTATGAAGAATTAACAAGATGGAGAAGTTTAGGTTTGGGATAGCAAATTAATGAAGAAGTACAAGTGTTGTTTGTACAGCCTTCTCAGCCCTGAATTTCTTCTCTCTGGTGGTAAGGATGCCTTCTCTGCCCAGGGGAGGGAGCCATTCCCCAGGGAATTTAGCTCCCACTTTCAAGGGGACAGAGGAGGTCAGAGTGTCCTTCTTACACCAGCTGTTTCTTACGTAACTTTAATTCAAATTAAGATGCCATAGTAGCATATTTTGAGGTGGACTGCCTTGAACCCCATCCTGAAGTAAGCAGTGGTTCTAGTAGTAATTAGGAAAAAACTAGTTTCAGCTCCTGTCAAGCAAGAAAAAGATAGGAAGGGAGAATTCACAGGAAATATAAATAAATATATAGAGAAATGTACTTTCCTAAAGGGAAGAATTAACTGAAACTATGCTAGATGCCATTTTCAACAGTGGGATTGGCAGAGAGCCAGCAGCCAATCAAATCCTGGATTGCAGCATATCCACTGCAGCCTTCCCCAGGAGCTGCTAGTGGATGTGAACATTGGCACAGCCATTGCAGAGGGTAGTTCACTGCTTCTTTTGAGGGAACAAACCCTCTGACTATAGGAATTTATTCTACGGGTACATTTTCACATACAAGGCATGACATGCACATGGCATCATAGTTCGTAGTTGCAGAAAACTGGCCATCTGCCAGGGCATTCCATGAATTACTGCACATCCACGCAGTGGACCCCAATGCCATCATAGAAATACGAACTCCTCATGCAGTAACATGGAGAAACCTGCTCCGCTGGTAAATAAAAAGTGCAGAGTGCTACCTGTGTGTGGAAAGGGCTGAGCCAGTGGGCTGCGGGGGCTTCAAGATGAGGTTAGAGTCCGGGAACTCCATTGCTTCAAAGCACGTTGTCAGCAGATGCCCGCCCTCTGTGTTCCCTTGTTAAGAGGACCCACTTCTGCTAGTAATTCTGGTTTAATATATTTTTTGTTGTTGTTGGGCAGAAAACTTCATGTGGTTGAGTAGTCAGTATAACTTATCAGTTCTTAAAAGAGCGACTGAATTCTCATTATTATCTCTGTATGCTCTTGTATGTCCAGTAAAGATGATTTCAAGAGCATGTAAAGTAAAACTCATGTTTTTATTACTTCTTATGTATTTCAGGGACAGACGTTTGCTTCAGCCTGCTCAGGTGTGTGACATTCTGAAGGGTGTCATTTTGGTGATATGCTATTTTATGATGCACTACGTTGACTACTCCATGATGTATCACCTGATAAGGGGGCAGTCAGTAATCAAGCTCTACATCATCTACAATATGCTCGAGGTGAGTGAAGGCCCTCCTGTACCTGCACAGTCAGCCCAGCCTCCCAGCCGCACAGGCTTGGTCAAGGTGCAGACTTTGAACCCAATGATACAGAATACTCACCCAACAACTCTAGTATTGGGACAGAATCTAATGCAGATTCTTATTAGGTAGTTCTGGGCTGAGACTGGACAATCTCGTTCTCACGAGATGGTACCTACTGCTGGTCCTTGGTCCCCAGGGCATGATGCGTCCTCAAGTAGGAGAGAAAGATACCTGCTGTCTAGAGACTTTTTAGTTAGTACCCCCTTGAGAATGTAAGTTATCATACGGTGGGGTAATTTGTTTGCATATTCATTAGAAACCCATGTATACATCTTACTAAAACTTTAAAAATTATGAAAAAAATGTTAGGATTGTATATACATTTGCTATAATAGATTTACATTTAAAATGCTTTGGAATTTTTACATAAGAGCAAGTAAACATAAGTTTCTCAGTCTCTCCAAGTACTTAATATTTTTTTTTAAAGATTTTATTTATTTATTTGAGAGACAGAGATAGCGAGAGAGAGCATGAGTGGGGAGGAAGAGAAGGAGAAGCAGGCTCAATCCCAGGACCCTGGGAGTATGACCTGAGCCAAAGGCAGACGATTAACCAATTGAACCACCCAGGCACCTCAATACTTTTAATGCAGGATATTTCACTTTAAAGCAGTCAACATGTGAGAACCTGCTTTCATACAAAAAATAAGCAGCTACACAAAGAAAAAAAAACATTCTTTGCTATATAGGCAGAATTTTAATCAGTTCTTAAAATAGTTACTCTAGGGGCACCTGGGTGGCTCAGTGGGTTGGGGCCTCTGCCTCAGGCTCAGGTCATGATCCCAGGGTCCTGGGATCAAGCCCCATGTCGGGCTCTCTGCTCAGCAGGGAGTCTGCTTTCCTTCCTCTCTCTGCCTGCCTCTCTGCCTACTTGTGATCTCTGTCTGTCAAATAAATAAATAAAAAATCTTAAAAAAAAAAATAGTTACTCTAGGTTATATAATAAAACTTTTGAGATTCACATGCATTTTTCTCTATTACTTTTTGGGGATACAAATAAGGTCTACTTATCTTTTAATTTAGCTGGAAAAGGATTTTTCTTAATGAGTGGGCAGAAGGAGGGATGTAGGGGGCTGCTGGCCTTTCTGCTCTAAGGCTATATTGCTATGGTAGATGAGGGCTTTCCATCTCTTCACAGAAGCCATGGAACTCTGGCCATCCCAGTTACTCCTGAATTCACTGACCAACATGTTTTAAAACCACACACCAGCTTCCTGATTCTAGACTCATTGCCTTTGCTCTTGCTCTGCCCCTCCACCCCCAAGTAGGATGCACCACATAGGATGCAGACGGTGTGGGTGAAGTGTGAAAGGCGGAGTAGTCATCCTCTCACAGAAAAGCCTGGGCTCATCTCGCTCCTTCTGTAGCCTACCAGTCTCCTTCACTGCCTTTCCTCTTAAGGTATTGCAGGTGATGCAAGCTTCTCCCTACCCCAACACGTAATGCATGTGTCCCCTAGTTTACAAAGCCCTCTACAGGGTGGTCTCAACACTGTTATTAGAGAATAGGCCTCAAGGAAAAGGGTCCACAAATTGCTGATCAGAATGGCTGAAATGCATATTCGCTTTACAGACTATACTTGTTGATGTAGTTTTGGCATAGTGGAGATAAACCATCTCTGACCAAACCCCACTTCTTCCACTTACTAACTCACTGCCCTGGACATGGGTACTAGTTGCTGAGTGTCTCTAACTCTTCCTGTTTCATCTGTGAATGCAAGTGCTAGGGGAATTGTGAGCGTGCGGTGAAGCAGTGTATAGGCAGGGCCTATACACAGTACCAGACATGTGTCGGGTGCACCCTAAACAGTGGGTCACTATTACGCCTGCATTTGACAATATAATTTAATTTAATTTAATCGAAATTTACTGTGTGCCAAGCACTGCTTTAGGCCCTGAAGATCCAGAGGTGAGCAAAGCCTGTTCTTAAGGAGCTTGTGTTTTGCAGGTGGAAAAGAGACTGTAAACCAGGAGGTATTTGGAAGTGATAAATACCATAATGCAAAAGAACAGGGTGATGGATTAGAGACTGAGGGAGCCAGAGATTGACAGCCTGGGTGTGGATGTAACATTCTAGCTGAAGCCTGAGTAATATATACTCTCCTTTCTTTTTGATGTGCTGCTTTTTTTCATCATACTCTATTCATGGAAATCGATACCTGAAAATGTCTTTTGGAAGTAAATCTGCATATTATATACTATGTGATTAATCTAAAACAAATTACAGTTACAGCTGTCTACAAATATTAGGTGTAAATACAGTGGGTCAAATGATGTTTATTTGTCTTAAAAGACTTAAGTTCAAATCCTGAATCTGAATTTAAATAATTAAAATCAGAAAGACTATGATTTTGATGGGCTTCTCCCTTTTATTTTTGCCACTGTGTAATACTCTTCTTGTTATAAATATATAGCTAATTAGACAAAGTCTAATTCAAATAATGCAAGATTTTGAGCACTCACTTTGTGTCAGAGAATAAAGAGATCCCTGCTCTTTTGTGGCTTCCCTTACAGTGAGATTTAAAAAGTCAGAGCTCCAGTATTTTTGAGTTGCATCTGAGTTTGAGTAACATATTTAGGTCGGATGTTAAAAAACACTTTTCAGAAAAAGAAAAACATTTTTCCAATAATTTTTCTCCTTAGGTAGCAGATCGTCTGTTTTCATCATTTGGACAAGATATATTAGATGCTCTCTATTGGACAGCAACGGAACCTAAAGAAAGAAAAAGAGCCCATATCGGAGTGATCCCTCACTTTTTCATGGCTGTTCTCTATGTCTGTATCCTTTAGAATTACTGGAAATTTCAAGCCAATACATACTCTACATTATTTTATTCGGCTAGCTATTTCTCAAATTTAAAGGTGTGTGTGTGTCCTGAAGATTAATGTGAAATGTCTGCTTTCTTTTAATAAATTGGTTATAGTAGTTATTGTGAATTAAAGAGCCTCATGTATATTTTGATCCCTTTAACTGGTAGAAAACAGTTCTAGTCTCAGTGTGCTCAGTGTGACTGATTATATGGAAGAACTTGAGAAGCTAGGTTTGTATTTATACATGCTTTATAGAGATCCACATAACTTTCATGCCCATACTGAAATTGTTTGGAAGTTATCTTTAAGCCTATGAATTTTTTGTCAAAACATAGGACTTAAAATGTATGTGGTTCATCTAGAGGTAAAATTTGAAATTGTTTGGGGAGGAATTTTGGAAGTTTTATCTCCTCTGCTCCCCACACCGCTTCTTAAAGCTTTTCTTTTGAAAAGTTAAAGGCTTTACTATATAAACTGTTTGTATGTGTGTATGTAGCCATCTGTACACACACATGCATAGCTATACTTAAGTTCCATATGGGGTCCAGACTCATTCACAGGAATGTGTACTGTCCCTGAATTTGCCATGCCTGAAAATACTGGGTTAATACTTGGAAAGTTAAGGGGCTCAGTGGGAAGATTTTTATAATTATAAAAGTTTGTTCTAAGTATGTGGAGTAAAATAGTATTCTCATTTAAATAAACTATTATATGTGTAATATGAATATAATTCTGCAACTTGTGAATATCTTCAAAAATGACATCTAAAGAAGAATCTCAATTATCAGACATTTCTTGTCATCTTACATCCCCACACCAACCCCCTGCAGAACTGTAGAAGCCAGTTGCTTTGTGTTCTTTTCTATTTTAGAATGTAAATCAGCTAAGTCTCTTTTTTCAGTATTTACCATAGTTTATTCCACTTATTAGAAACTTTTTTGAGGGCCTGTTTCCCACATCTTTTGCCAAATGCCAGAAGTCCAGAAAGAACAAGATAACCGTCTTCCAAGACTCACAGTTAAAGTGAATAGATGCCCAGAGGCTCATTTCTGCTTTTGTTTCTAATGAGTACCGTACATCTTACCTGTCAGATTTGTATCAACTATAGCTAACAAGATAATAAAACACTAACGCAAGACTGGATTTAGAAAGCATAATCATCCCTCCCATTATTCACTTTATAAATTGTATAGTTTCATATACTAATGTGAAAACAGACAAGCTTTTTCCTTGACATCATTCACTGCTAGTTTTGCATGCAATTCTTATTATGGTTCAAGCAACAACTCTCAACGTGGCTTTTAATTCGCACAACAAGTCACTGCTTACCATCATGATGTCTAATAATGTAAGTATGAGATTTTATTTTATATTTTTGAGGTTATATGGGCACTTTAATGGAAATATTGTAGATGAATAAAATTATTTTTTAAATGTTATTTACTGTCCAGGAAGTTTTATATGTATCTTGTCCATTTTTAAACTGTTACAGTGATAAAGGTGATATTTTTGTTTACTATTTCAGTTTGTTGAAATTAAAGGAAGTGTTTTCAAGAAGTTTGAAAAGAACAATCTCTTTCAGATGTCGAATAGTGGTACGTACACTTAGCTTCTACATGCAGCTTTATGCAGTATGATTTTGCAGTTTATTCTGAATTTGCCTGCCACATTTCCTCTGGGCTACTGCTTCTTTGACTTAGCTGTGCTTTCTCTTACTCCCTTAACATCTTTACCAGGTTTTCTTATTATCATGGTTATTGTAATCTCAAAATATTTCAATATGGCAGTTGTATACCACCATACCATTCTTCCAGAGCTTGTTATTAATCCAAAAATTTCTTCATAGCAGATGATATTCCATTTCGTAGATGTAGAAACTAACACACAGAGAACATAATTTGACTTCCCCAAGGTCACCCACACAGATGTCAAGAACAGAGTTATGACTGTAAACCTCAGATTGTCTCTCTGTGCTCAGCTTTTTCATTTATGCCTTACTGGCTCCTTAGTAACCCTAAGAAGAGTGAAAGCACAACATCTATCCCTGGAAACATTATCTTTTGTATCATAGTTACAAAAATCAAAGCAGCATAATGTCTTTGTTCTCAAAGTATAGCCTGTGGAACCTTGGAGGGGCATCCCTGAGACCCTGCAGTGAAGTTCACAAAGTCAAGAACATTTCATGAGAATATGAAGACATAGTTTATCTCTCACCATGTTGACATTTGTACCGTGGTGGAAAATGGGGGTGAAAGAGTCCTGATGAGATACTAGTACCCACCCCCCAGAGTGGCTGCTCCCGTAGTCTGCCACTGGCAAACACTAGCAGGGGTACCAGCTGACTGGTGTTCTCATACTTTGATGGGAAATACTACATTTGCCCTGGTAGGTTCTTATTTGCCTGTTCTGTAACTTAGCAGTGAGAACACATTTTCACAAAAGACTTGTACAAGAAATACGGGAGCTTTATTCATAGCAGCCAAAAACTGGAAATAACGCAGTGTCTTTCAGTAAGAAAGCAGATAAACAAATGGTATAGCCATGCTGTGAAACACTACTCAGCTATTTAAACAGAAAAAAACACTGATATGTTCAACCGTATACAAAACTGGAATTTCCATACCTGAATTGAGACACAAATGCCTTACCAATGTAACACCATCTTATATAGAAAATAGTATATTTATTTTGCAGACATTTATATATAATTATACTTCCATCATGTTCTGACTAAAAGTTGTACATGAGCTATATTATATTATTTATATATAGTACAGTATATTTTAATTTTTTTTCAGATATCAAGGAACGATTCACGAATTATGTGCTTTTGTTAATAGTGTGTCTAAGAAACATGGAGCAGTTTTCTTGGAATCCAGGTACGTAACTCTTAGTTGATACAGTGCCTTCGAATTTTACTCTTGAACCAAAAATCATTCTTTTACATGACTAAAGTGAATATTGCAGAGAACTTCAAAAACTTGAGCTGCTCCGCTCCTAGGGTGTTAGAGATACCTGTTTGGGTAGAAGGGATTGAGCATGTTCCCCGTGGTGTGGTGGGTGGTGGATGGAATGCCTCACCATGTGAGGTAATCTTTGGCCCATCATTTCCTGTAAACCTCACAGTGTCTCTAGAGCTGTGTACTCCATGGGTGAGTGGATGCTGCTGAGCACTGCAGCCTCTTTGTTTCTTTTCTTAACTGTAGTGCCCTGGGGTTATCTAAATGCAGTTGGCTTTTTTTCATGTTCAAGGTTCGCCAGAAGAACTTTTGTTCTTTCTTAACATTTGTCTTTTACTCATTCACTGCCTCTTATTTAGCATTTTGAATGAGGATAAATTGAAAAAAAATATGATACAAGACAGTACATTTGGTCACTTACACATTTTTAAATCAAGGCTGATAGGAAGTTGTTAAGATTCTATGAATTTTCATTATCTGTTCACGTAGTAGGCATTTCCATAAAGCCAGGCACTGTAGCACACATACAGAGTCCTAAGATAGAAATAGGACTCCCAGGCTGATAGTGGAAATCTGCAGGGAATTAGAGCACAGTCTGGCAGTGCTGAGTGAAGTTGGTGGGAAATGGCCATGTCTTGTGTAATTGAGAGTTTTTTCATGTCTGTCTTTTTTTTTTAAAGATTTTATTTATTTATTTGATAGAGATCACAGGTAGGCAGAGAGGCAGGCAGAGAGAAAGGGAGAAGCAGGCTCCCCACTGAGCAGAGAGCCCGATGTGGGTCTTGATCCCAGGACCCTGGGATCATGACCTGAGCCGAAGGCAGAAGCTTTAACCCACTGAGCCACCCAGGTGCCCCCATGTCTGTCATTTTTATGCAACCTCATTCTTAGAACCGAGATTATACTTTGCATTTTATTTATTACCCTCAATGCCGTGCACATCCCAGGCTTTTAATAACTTCTTCTTCATTTATTTTGATTCATTGCTAGTTTTCAGGTACCTGTGAAAAACCAGAAACAGGTGTTAAATGAGATATGTGATCTTGGAAATATATTTCCAGAAGTTATTTCCCAGTATCTTTAATTCATAGTGATAAAGAGGGGAGGAGATTATTCAGTTGACTTCAGCACATGTCCCTACTAGCTATTTACTGTCACAATTGGCAGCTATCAAATTAAAGGATTTTATGACAAACCTGGTTAATTAGCCATCCTACCAGTGTGCCGGCTCCATGAAGGAGGTTGGAGGCTCTGTTCACCTCTTTGTCCTGCCCCTCAAGGGTTTAGCGCAGAGGAAATACAGAATAAAGAGCTGTTGATTGAATTATCCTTTAATTTGATAAAATGTAGCTCTTGTGATAATTGGATGCTAGTTTTGTCTCTGTTATCATTTATTAACAACATTATAGTTAAGCTCTGGAGATTTTACCTTTCTATGGCAGTCTATGATATTATGGTTTAAGGTGTTCTATTCATATTAAGAGATTTAATTGTCTCCTTTTCCCTGTCCTTTCTAGATCACCTCTGGGTGTTGTTTCCAGATGTCTGTATGGTGATTGCATCAGAAACTGCTGTGGATATTGTAAAACATGCCTTTATCACCAAGTTCAATGACATTACCGCAGATGTATGTATCTTAATAAGCAAGCAATTCAGTGTTTAATGTTGACTTCGGTGAAAATTAGTACAGCCACCCTAGAAAACAGTATGGAGGTTCCTCAAAAGGTTAAAAATAGAACTACCCTATGACCCAGCAATTGCACTACTAGGTATTTATCCAGAGGATACAAAAATACTGATTTGAAGGGGCACATGCACCCCAATGTTCATAGCAGCTTTATCAGTAATAGCCAGATTAGGGAAAAAGCCACAGATGTCCATCGACTGATAAATGGATAAAGAAGGTGCGCGCACACACATGCACACATCAAAATGAATGAAATCTTTCAGTGACAATGGATGGAACTAGAGTGTGTTATGCTAAGCAAGACAAGTCAGAGGAAGACAAATACCAAATGACTTCACTCATATGTGGAATTTAAGAAACAAAGCAGTTGAACATAGGGAAAGGGAAGGAAAAATAAGATAGAAACCGAGAGGAAGGTAAACTGAGGGTTGCTAGAGGGGAGGTCGGTAGAGGATGGGATAAGTGAGTGATGGGTATTAAAGAGGGCATTGTTGGGATGAGCACTGGGTGTCACATGTAAGTGATGAATCACTAAATTCTGCTCCTGAAACTAATACAAGAGTATGTGTTAACTCACTTGAATTTAAATTTAAAAAAACAAAAAATAGTAATTATGAAAAGTAATATTAATGTAAAAAGTAATATTAATATTAAGTAATGTTGACTTCTGCTTAATATTATAAAGATGTAAAATGAAGCTAGGTTTATTCCATTTATTAACATAAGAGTACTACTTTGAAGTTAGAATTACAGTTTTAAATTTTTAAAAATTGTTACACTACAGAAAGTATGTTATTTAAATACTGAACAGTCCTGGTTCCATACTTTTTTGTGGAAGTATAGTTTGGGTAATATTTCAGGTCAGAGTAGAATGTCTCTAACTCAGAATCATGATAAATTGTTAATACTATCATAGTCTGTGTACTTAAAAAACTTCTAAAAATCACATTGCTTCTTTTTAAGCATAGACTATCAAACCTTTTCTCTCTGGCTAGATTTTTTAAGTATTTTGTATTTAAAAATTGATTTTTTTTCTGTGATTATAGATTTCTGAAAAGTTGTAGAAAACAAGAGCCTTATATTTTTTGGTGAAAGCACTTAGGAGATTTGCTTTTATGTTTCAACCATCATTCTGTGGAGTTTCCACAAATAGATGTGTGCTGTAGGCCCATTGTACACAAAGCATGGAAGTTCTCAGTGCCTTCCCCATTCCTACCTCAGCCCCAAAATGAATATTCATTTGGACAGTTTCCTAGATTTTACTTGGGTTGTACTTTGTCTTACTGTGGTACTATTTCAAAAAGCAGAGATTTGAAATCTAATGTGGTTGCAATTGCTAGAATATGATTTGATTAAGAGTTTCTGAATGCTTTAATAAACTTAAATAAGATTTTGTACTCTTTTATAAAGCACTGATCAAGTAATTTCACTGTTGACTCTCTTGGTTTCCTCAGTACAAAATGGTTGGCTTTCCATGGGATCATTTTCTCATTATCTGAAGGCAAAATTAATAAACTTGATTCAAGTACTTAGTGCAGTTTTAGTGAAATGACAGTTTCCAGTGCCTTTGTAAATGTTACCTCTTCGAACTCAGTTTTACATCTTGCTTAGCACCCATTGTTTGAATGATACATCATTATCATAATAATAATTTTTTAAACTGTGCATTTAAAATTTAAAAATTATTTTATATGTATTATACTACTTAAAATAACCATTCTTCCCCAGATTCTAAACTCTCAGGATCATAATCATTGACTATTTATCCCTCTTTGAAAAAAAATCTTCAAAAAGCTTGTGAACATAACAGTTGGGGCTGAGGCTATTTTACCTTTACTGTAGGAAAACAGAGAAGCACTATCCAGATGTCTGCTTGGCCATCAGCACCTTTTCCCTGGTTAATTATTAAACATTTTCATCTACAAAGTCAATTA
Source organism: Lontra canadensis (assembly GCF_010015895.1). Classification (NCBI taxonomy): domain Eukaryota; kingdom Metazoa; phylum Chordata; class Mammalia; order Carnivora; family Mustelidae; genus Lontra; species Lontra canadensis. The sequence continues at coordinate 55,499,385 of NW_022630995.1, forward strand.
AGTCTTTGTACATTATACATTGCACTATATCACTTAGTATTTCACTTTTATTTGTCTTTAGGTCTACAGTGAATATAGAGCCAGCCTTGCTTTTGACCTTGTTAGCAGTCGACAGAAAAATGTAAGCATTATATTGAATACATAGTCCAAAATTACCTGAACAATGGTTTAATTTAGCGTGGAATATTGGTTAAGGGAAAGTTGCATAAACTGCAACTTCCTACTTATCTCTATTCTCGACACTATGTTTGTAACTTAGTAAAATAATGACAGTACTTAATATTAAATAAGGCGTGATTTCTGTAGCATATTAACTGTTATACAACTTTGGATTTAGAACTTCTTAATGAACATTTAGATTTCCACATTTTACTCAATTACATAATAGTTGCTGGGTTCTCTTTTTGTGCATAGCCTCACCCGTTGAGAACATCTGCTGGTGGTAAGTGGAAGTGAACTTTTTTGATGCCGTAAATCCTTTTCTCCTTTCTCTGTGCAGGCATATACTGATTACAGTGACTCTGTGGCACGGAGGATGGGGTTCATCCCTCTCCCACTGGCTGTTCTAGTAAGTTCATACTTTTTTTGCTTTTCTACCGTGAGATAGCTGTTATGATAAAGTATTAACAAACGGATTATCGAGAAGTTTATTTCAGACGGACCTGATACAAAAACTAAATGTAAATGACTTGGAAGGAAATTTTAAGTTATGGTATTAATTCTTTTGGATTTTGAGCTGTCCAACAGATGAGTAATTTTAACAGATAGTTTATGTAATGGCTTTCCTAGTAATGAGAGTACTCATTTTTGCTTATTCATTTGGCAGAGATTTTTCTTTTTGAACGGAAATGTCTAGTGTAGGCATTGGTGCGACCACTGTAGCATGTATTAGCGGAAGTATAAGAAGTCTATCCAACATTTCTAAAAGGCAGTTTGACAGTATTATGCTTTGATGCAGTACTTGGAGTTCTAGGAATTTATCCTAAGAAAATAGTTATAAAAAGCACACGATGATTTATAGGCAAGATTATGCATTGCAGTGGCATTTATAATAGTAGAAATTTGAAAGTCATGAAATAGGTTAAATAAATTTTGATATAATCAAATGAAGACATAGTCTGTATCCATTATAGTCACTTTTTACAATTTTTCCAGAGTTTTTACAATGAAAAGTTTTACTGTTATACTCAGAAAAAATATGTATACAGGGGCGCCTGGGTGGCTCAGTGGGTTAAGCCGCTGCCTTCGGCTCAGGTCATGATCTCAGGGTCGTGGGATCGAGTCCCGCATCGGGCTCTCCGGTCGGCGGGGAGCCTGCTTCCGCCTCTATCTCTGCCTGCCTCTCTGTCTACTTGTGATCTCTCTGTGTCAAATAAATAAATAAATAAAATCTTTAAAAAAAAAAAAAAAAAAAAAAGAAAAAATATGTATACATATTAAATATTAGCACTGAAATGTATTAAATCAATCCAAAAAATAGTCACCAACTTTGAATATTTAAATGAATTGCTCAGAACGGCCTTGCAAAAAGTTACTAGCCACAGCAGGCCATAATAATGTTTGTTAATTAAGATTTGCTGGCCGTACCTGTATTTGATTATGTTCCTCATTGGCTACCTAGTCTCACATCAAAACAAATGCAATCGTCTTTTTGCCAAAGGACATCTAGAGTTCTCATGTAGATGCAGTGTCATGGAAGCCAACTAACATGTATAAAGAAGTTGTAAGTGATACCAACTGTATCTAGCCCAGCTGTGCCTGACCTTTTTTAAAGGCTGGGAGATTAGCAGATTTAATGTTATGTAAATTTCATTGTGACTCTCCAGACAACCACATCCTAAATGTTTTCAATTCTATTAGTAACTTGTTTGTTATATAATAATATAGCTTTCTTTTTCTGGGAAAAGGAGCTCCTAGAATTTTGGAAAAACAGAATATTTTAAAGAGTAAAATTGTTAAAACAATTGATAAAATGTTAAATCTTTCTACATTTGTTACCTACAACTGGAAACATGATACATATACTATAAGGATAAATCTAGGTTGCCTGACTGAGTTTTTATTTTTAAAGGATTGGTTAAATGATTGGATTTAAATGTGGCACTGGTTTGCCAAATAATAACTAGTAGTAATTTATTTGCCAGAAAACTCTATTCATAATTAGTATGGATTTTCTAATTTAGTATTTTTAAAATTTTTCTCTGGCCTTTGTTTTATTCCTTAAATGAGTTTTTATGATTGATGTACCACAAGATTTAAGTTTAGCTAATAATTGATTAGTGAAATGCTTTTGGAGAACCTCCCGCATTTTCAGAGGGGATCATGCAGTTAGGCAGTGATCCAGCAGGTCTGCTCCTGTAGCACTTTACTCGTAGAGCTCCAAAGTGACCCTGTAGCTTTGGCAGCCATCTAGGAGCCTTGAGGAATACTCCAAGGCCTCTTTAAGGCCCACAAGTGGCAGTGTTTCTCCCTTAAATGAAATCATATCCAGGAAAAGTAAAAGAAATGATATATTAAGGTCTCATGGAAATTAAGCTTTGGACATATGTACCATAAAATTACTTAATAACATATTAGATAAAAATGAAATCATTTAAGCCTTGAATGCAGCAGTTGGCTTGTCTTTCTTATTAATCAGTAAAATCCTAGAGCCACATTAACTTCCGTCACAAATGCTTGTACAGCAGGTCATCTCTGCATTAGAGCCTGTGACAGAGACAAGGACTTCATATCAGTCTTCTTGTAGTGGACCTGTAGTGAACATGTGACAGTTTCCTTGATCTCTACCCAGTTGTTCTTTTACTAAAAGCATTTGTAAAATATGGTTTAAAATGTGTCTTATGGTATTTATTTAAGACATTCTAGTGGAGTTCCACTTGATAAGCAACATTGCTGGATAAGGCCCGTTATTTTCCCAAACTTTCCATTTCCATGTGGCAGCCCCCCTAGACCCTGAGATGCAGACACATTATTGAGCCGAACCTGTAATGTGTAAATATTTTCCAGTGACAGACCCACAAGATTTATTCAGCACACTTCCAGGGATAATGCTGTGATATTACTAATTTTTTTTTAACAGTACAAAGCTCCTAAGGCTCCCTTTTCTCTCTCTTTCCCATAAGTCACTGTGGGTTCCTAAAAAGAGTTAAGGAAAGACAAAGCAAGGATAAAGGAAGTGCTCACTATGTGGTTTTAGCTCTGATGGGCACACATGCAGCAAAATGGATTTATTTGTATTTTCCAGAGTGATTTTTCATTTTAAAAAAAATCAGCTGATTTGCATCTCTGTGGGGTACAACTACATGTCTCATTAATGAACCTAGATATAGTGCTTGACTTCAGAGAGTCAGCAAGCAGCTGAACGTGACATTCACCACAGGAATCCTAAATTTGCCTGAACAAGTCTACCTCAGAAGTTTTCATAAGCAGCTAGATGTTCATACAAATTGAAAAACCTAGGACTACTTGCTTGGATTTAAACAAAGCCCACGGGAGTATAACTAAAATGTTGAAATCAGCATGGAGAAGTCTTTATTTAAATATTAACTAATAACTCTGTGGTTGTATGTTTTGTTTGTGTGTTTTTTGTTTCTTTTGATTTGTTTCTGGCTAGCTCATCAGAGTTGTAACAAGCTCAATTAAAGTGCAAGGAATCCTGTCTTATGCCTGTGTCATACTCTTCTATTTGGGGTAAGATTAACTATTCTTTAATATGTTTTCGGTTGTACAATCAAGTATATATGCAAGATATAATGGAAGTTAATTGCAACCAAATCACCCTCCACCTATTCTCACTGACCCAGGGCTCCCTTAACAACACATACCTCCAGATTTTCTCATGACTTGGTGAGAGTCAGTGAAATATGCTGCTCTTTGGTACTAGTATTAATAAGCACTTTAGATTTTATTTTAATCTTCAGCAAAATCAGTTAAAGCTCTTTCTGCTTAGGATTTCAATTGCACTCCTATTTCCTTTCACAATAAAATCTGTCCTTACAATCAGACATTTTCCTATGTTTAAAAACATCTTTAACTCAGTGAATCCATGGGGCTCTCCCCAACGAGGTTTTGCTCAGCTTCTAGGAGTTAGGTTTCCCCCCTTGCCATCAGGCCTCTGTCCTGCATTATCTCCCAACCCACGTCATCAGTCCCGTGATTGGTGGCTGTGGTTTGACACTGAGCACTTGGGGAAATTGTGTTGAGGCAGGGAGTCCAGGGCCTTGATTTCTCCTAGAGCCTGCCCCTTCTTCATACTTCAGGGACTGACTCACAGATTCTAAAGCTCAAGGAACCACACACCTCTCTCAGTTTGACATTTAAAACCATGAGATCCTGCTTCTCTGGTGCAGATGCTCACGTAGCGCTCCAAAGTTCTTGGCTTTGTGCCTTGCTCATCAAGGGCTGTTGCTGTAATTGTTCTCATCTTTATTTAACAAAATATTCTTGTGTTTTTCTTTTGACCTAAACTAGGAAGTAAAGCATGTGTATGCAACATTGAAAAACTTTTGTTTAGTTACAGTTGTGTGTGTGTAATTCACCAAAGTGGACATACTTTAATCTGAATGAAAATTCACATCCCCTCCCCCCACACCTCATCACTGTACATTGATAGTCCACAGAGGCCCAGCTGCTCACCGACCTTACTACTCCACTCATTTCTCCTTATTACTTTATATCAAGGTAGTGCCCAAATTATCCTCCCCTCCTTCAAAATCTTTCCCAGACTGCCTTTTCCCTGAAGCCTCCTTTATTCTCTGACCTCACCATCCCAGGACTCTCTCTTGAGTGTGGACAAGTCAGATTTCAGTTGGGCCTTATGGCACACAGTGCTGGACTGTCTCCCCACTGCCCCGGGTTCCACTTCTTTCCCCCTAGACTTGCCATGGCCGACCTGCAGGAGGAAGGCCAGCGGCCTCTGCCCTCCTCCTGCGGCCAGCACGCCTCAGTGAGCACTTGCTAGGTACCAGGTACTGGTCCCGGGGCAAGACCAAGGCCATGGCTTTGTGGCACTGAAATTCTAGTGGAAAAATAGGCAACAACTAGAAAAGCAAATCTCTGTAAGGTGACAGTTTGTAGTAATTATCAGGAAGAAAAATAGGGTCGTGTAAGGAGATCGAGAACAGCTGAAATACCTGCCTTCCAGCCCCTCTGGTGAGCTGGTGTTCAGTGGAGACCAGATGGAGAGAGAGCAAGCCATGCAGACACCTGGGAGGATAGCAGATTCGGCAGAGGTGACATAGGACAGGCCTGACAGGAGCAGCAGCAGGCAGCCCGGCGGCCAGAGCACAGTGGTCCAGACCAAACGTTACAGAGGGGACTCGGCAGCCCTCAGAAGGGCTCAGGTTCTGGCTGAGAGAAGGAGGAAACCCTGGAGGCTTCCAAGCAGAAGAGGGCTAGGTCCAGCTGGCTTCCGGCCAGGACCACTCTGGCGGCTGTGTGGAGAATGCCCTGGAGTGCGGCAAGAGAAGAAGCAGACCTCAGGCCAAGTCAGGAAGCGGTTACGGGTCTCCTGGGGACAGGGGACTATGGCAGTCACTCCAGTGGTAGCAGTTGGAGTGCTAACACTTTGTCAGCTGGTGCATATGTTGAAAGTAGAGCCAGACAGGACTTGTGGATGAATGATGGGATGTGAGGTGTAAGGGAACCAAAGGAATCAAGTATGATTGCAGGGTTTGGGGCCCAGGGAATGAGGGTAACGGAATTGCCATTCTGCGATAGGGAAGCCTATGAGAAATATAGGCAGGTGTGGTTTTGTGGGGTTTTCTTTCGTGTTTTGGAAGGTTGGGTTGGAATCAAGAGTTCAGGCTTGGCTTTAGTAAGTTTGAAATCCTGTTAGATATCCCCAAGGCAGAATGAGGAAAGCAAGGAAGGTATAAGTAAGGAGTTCCGAGCATAGTTGGGTCTGAGGGTAAATTGGGGAGTGTTTTGCATGTGAAAATCCTTAGGGTCATGGATCCATGTGAGGTCCTCCCTGGATATTTGCTGTCTTAGCTCCTGGAGGGGAGAATCTAGGGGCAGTGAAGGAACCCGTTTGCTTCTTTCTTTGACCTCCCTGCCACGTGCCTCCTTAGCCTTGCCCCCACTGATTCGCAGTTTCCTGTCATTGCCAGGATCTCACCTCAGCCATAGAGACAGCAGCCGCCTCTTCATTCACAGTAACACTGTTAGTGGGGTCTGGGGTATCATTTAAGGTCCCCCGTACATGAGAAGATACCAACATGAAGGATTGAAGGATATTTTTTCAGAATTTTTTTGCCAGATTTGTATCAGATACCTTAAAATGTCATATACATTTTGGCCCCAGAAATTCCACTTCTGTCATAGCTTTCTACACAGTTATCTTAAGGAAATACAGATTTAACCTAAGTTTTCCTAATTAGAAACTTTTAAATAGAAACAAAATACTGGAAATAACCCAAATATGCAGAAATTTAGGGCATTAGTGGGCTTTGTTATATGATAACTCAAACAGTGAAATATTATATTAAAATAATGTCCCTGAGGAACATTAACTGGTAGGGAAAATATTCATAATAATACACTGTTATGTAAAACAATAACAACATTTAATAAAATAGCAAAATTGGTTGACATTGCTGTATGCCAGGTACTATTCTGAGCACTGACTGGAATCATCTCTGGATTTGTGGCTAAGAAATGCACCCAGGTCCACACAGGGTCTAAGCAGTGAGTCAGGCAGGATTTGAGCTCGAACACTTGGGCATCCAGAATCTGCCCTGGCCCCAAACTCTAGCCCCTACTGCCTTGTAAAATAGACCCCATTCCTAAATAGTGGAAAAAGTACAGATTAGTATAAACTCATCATAAAAATGACCAAAACATAGTATATCAAATGTCACAGTGAGTAACGCTGGACTCTGGGATTAGAAGTTATTTTTTATTCATCTGCATTTATAAAATACATTTGTTTTGCAGTGAAAGAATAAATGTTAAATAATTTGGTACCAGGTAAAACTTCTGAGTGGTACAATTTCTTGTTGTAATGAGAACAAAGGAATTGATCAGGCATTTTCCCTTGATGTAAAGAAGCCTCACTGGAAACTGGCCCATCCCAGACTTTGGCCTCTGGCTTCCAGGCCCACACTCCTCACCTGGCCCCGTGCCCTCTCGTTAGCAGTGGTAGGAGATGGCATTCATGGTGATTGAGATGAATTCCAACTGTGGTTTGTTTTTTTCTGGTTTTAGGTTGATATCCCTGAAAGTACTTAACAGCATCGTGCTATTGGGGAAATCATGCCAGTATGTGAAGGAGGCCAAGATGGAAGAAAAGTTGTTTAATCCCCCTCCAGCCAGCGCACCAGGGAAACCACCTAATAAATCACAGAACAAATGTAAACCCTCTCAAGGTACATTTGGTTCCTTCCATCACTTGTATGAATCATTTTCCAAAGAGTTAATGATCTGAATTTTCTTAGTAAATCACCGTTTGGTCAGTTTCACAATGCTTTCAAGAATTGATTTCACTTTGCTGAGTTGTTTTTAATGTTTATATTTTAGATCTCATCACAGATACACCTAATGCAGTGCTCTGAGTTTTTACATTTATTCCTTGTCTAGAAGTTGATCCTTGAGCGCCTGCTACACGGCAGGCCCAGGGGATACAGCAGCCGGAAAGAAAGGCAGCACTGATTCTGACTTGTTGGGGAGACAGGGAGGAAGTGAGGGGTCAGTCATGCCGTAGAAAAAACTAAAGCCAGGTCTGGAAAGGAAATGTGACTGGGAGTCTGAAGCTCCCCCAGCTAAGGAAAGGGCACCTTCCCAGGAAGACCACCAGCCCCATGTGCCAAGGCCCAGGGTGGAAACCAGCAGGTGCTGGGCATGCCGGGGGACCACAAAGGCCAGGTGGCTGGTGTGGACCCACCCCATGGGAGGGGACTGGAGAAGGAGTCAGAGAGGCCCCCTTACTGCTATGCAGACTGTGGCTTTTACTGTGTGGGAAGGATCTGTTTCACAGGTAGGAAGTGCATTTCAGACAAGGGTCTCAGTGTCCGTGTAGAGTGCTTTGGAGATGAGACCACAGTCCAGACACCATTCAGGAAGGTGTTGCAGAAGGAGTAACTTGATCCAGCTGACGTTTTAAAAGGATCACTCTCCAGCTTTATGGAAAGGAGACTCAAGGAGAGTGAGCCCAGAGACAGAGGCCAGCCGGAAGGTTGCCTGGCTCAGAATGGGGCTTAGTGGTGTGAGTAGGGAGAGCTGGCCAGATTCCAGATAGATCTGGAAGAACACAGGATTTGCTGATGAGGTTTCACAATGAAAGAGACAGAGTGAGGGGTGATTCTAGGGTTGCTGGCCTGGAAGATTGGGAGGAAGAAGTGGAACACTGATGTAGTTTTTGTCATTTAATGGCAGTTCCTTGTCTGTTCCATATCTGTTCTTGTGACTTTTCATTTAAATGGCTTATTTTTAAGTAGGTGGAGCCTCTGGGTGCCAGGTAATATACACAATGCTGGAGATACAGAGATAAAAAATCATGCCTGCAGGGCCTCACAGACTGACCGGGGAGATGGCAAAAGTGGATAATGCAGAGAGGGGAGCGGGTTGTTGACAGGCATGGACGGGCCAGGAGAGGCTCCCTTCCTGGAGGTGGTGATGCCTAAACAAATCTCAAGGGGTAGAAGAAGTGGGTCCAGGTGAAAGGACCTCTGCTTTGGACTTCCCATAGGTAGAATGCTCAGGGCTGCTAAGGTGTCTACACAGAAGAGGTTGGATGTCCTAGGGTCTGCCTCCCCTTGACGTCCTGATTGTAGCAGCCAGTGCTGACTTTTCGGGCAACAATCATATTAGGACTTGGTCATGTAGGAGGGAGTTTGTTGTATGGGAGTTCTCATCTTCCCAAAATCAGGTAGTGGTGTTAGTTGTGTGATAGGATCCACGTAATAGCCTTTCTGTAAAAGTTTAATCAAACAAATGGCGGAGCCTCAGAGTTTCATTATAAACTATGACTGCTCTACATGCCCCAGGCTATTTGGTGATCGCTTGCTTTACCTGAAAGTATGGATGATGGACACTTCTTTCCATCCCTACTCTCTTGGTAAGTTTGTGTATATTATAAGTTGGGGGGAAAATCCTTTTCTAATTAGTTGGATCTGTTTTCCCACAGAAGAAAGCCTGTCCGCTTCGGTCACGAGCCAGCCTGTTCATCCAAAGGAAAATGTCATCCCATTACTTGTGGCAAGCAGTTCTGATCAGTTTCTGACCACTCCAGATGGCGATGAGAAGGACATAACGCAGGAAAGCTCTGAATTAAAGCACAGATCCTCAAAGAAAGATCTGTTAGAGGTAGACAGGTTCACAATCTGTGGAAACCGAATCGACTGAACTCTGCGGCCTCTTGTGCCCAAGATGCAGAGTCCCGGGCCAGGAGATGCTCCGCTCCCGGGACGGACAGATGCAAAACATGGCCCTTAAATATTTATTTAAAAACTTAAATTATTAATGGAAAGCGAATCTTAATATCTTTCTTCCAGTAACGGGGTTTGGCTGCCGCTCAAGCCGCAGAAAAGCAGCGACCTCCAGCCTGGACTCTGGAAACCTGACTGGTTGGAGGAGCCCCTCCTGCTCGGCAGGGAGCAGTTACCCCCGGGCCTCACGGGCGAAACGTCAGACCACTCTGCTTCGTCAGTCCTCACTTCCAGAACATGGAATTTTGCCTCAAGGCCTCTTCAGTACAAGGATATACCTGGAAAACTGTGAAGCTTTTCCCATGACATTACCTTTCCAGTCCCGTACTCTTTTCACAAACAGTTTTCAAACTGTATTTCATCTGCCAAAGCATTAAAAAAAGGTAATTAAACTTAAGATAAATGTTCTTACCACCAGAATAATCCTCGAAGATGTATCTGAATTAATCGGAATAAAAGGCTACCTAAAATAATTCATGATGAATAGTAGCATTTTATAGGAAAAAACCCTAAGCCAGTTTATTTAAAAAATATTCATTACTGAAGGTTGCATCACGGAGAAAAATGTTCCGTAATTTTTCAGTTTACTCTTTAAAGCAAAATGTGAGCTGTGTATTGTTCCATTGCAATGGATAAAATAGAAATACCCTTACAAAAAGGCACTTTTTTATACTGAAAAAGCAGAGCAGTGTTAACTTTAATGTATAGTTAACTGGTTTCGCTTTAAAACTAATTGCTTCATAAATTGTTACGGTTCAAAGGATTTGGTGTCGCATGGGCTGAAGAACTGTCCGTGTACAAAATCCAAAGGTGTCAACTTTAACAGAGTTGTACAGTGACAGCTTTAAAGTGAATACTCTAAATGGTTTGGGCAGCGTCTTGCTTGGACTTAAAAACACGGGAGTCCTGCTGAGTGGAGCGTCCGTGGGGGTGCCTGTGCTGGGGGCCGCGTGTTCGTGCTGCGAGCGTGGCGTTGGGGTTGCAGGGGACGAGGGGTGTGTGTTTGGACGCCGGGAACAGCAACCAAAAGGTGCTTTTTGGTTTTGTTTGAGATCAAGATTTCCGTTTCTGCTTAATTACGAGTTTGTGGCCCACATCATGGGCCAAGTCATTTCCCACCACAGTTTTATCTTGAGAAGCCTTTCTGCATTTTCATAAAAATGTTATAGCGTCTCATTTCAAAATGTGCGAATGTTGCTATTCACTGTCATTTCCTTTGATGTTTTCATGTTGAAGTTCAGCTCTTGCGCTGACACTTGAGGCGTATGATATGCAGAAGGTAAATTTTAGGGGATCCATCTCTTTGCTGGGTGAAATACAATGCACGCTTTAATGTTTTGGCTTCTTTGGCTTCTGTATAAATACAGAAGTGAATCTTAATGTTTTGCATTAACTAACGAAATAGGAAGATTAATGTTCACGTAGGGTAAAAGAGGATATCGTACCGAAATGCTTTTGTGAAACCAGGAAGTATTTTGAGTTAAAAATGAAAAGACTCGTGTTTTGTGTATGTTTCAACAAAGTCCCATTTTAGAATTCTTGTATCCATCTCCTCTTCACCACCAAAAGGAACAGTGTCCACATGAATGGACTCGTTTAGGAGAAACTTTGCCAAATGTAGCCCTGATCAGAGCAAGAATATGATTTGGGTATATCTGTCAATTCAGCTTGAATTTATCCTGTTACTATTGTGCTGTCATTTTCGGAAGATTTCATTTCCTTTGCAGAATCTGTTGGGAGTTTGGAATGATGTTCATTTCTTCTGTTAAAATGGCATTCAGTACTAATTTTATAAGTGCATCTTGTGTGAAACTCAATAAATTCAATTTTGTAATCTTTTTTAAAAAGGTCACTGAATTTATTTTAATAATGTTTACTGTTATATTTGCTTAAGTAAATTTCCCACTCTGTAATAAGAATTTACTTCTAATTTACAGCTGACAAGTCTGTCTAATTTGAATTCTTCTCTCGGTCTTAATGGTGGCAAAATGTTGGATTTTTGTCCTGGTGAGGGAAAGGCTGGTACTTGATCAAAGACCATTTCCTGTCTCTCAGCCAATGGAGGCACTTGGATTTGACAAGTGTTTCGAGTGTCACACAATGTGTTTTTCACATCTGAGAGTCGAATTCAAGACAGAACTTTGCTTTTTAAAAAAAATTTTAAGCACAACATTGGTCAGACTCTAATTAGCTTTTCCTTTGGAACAGAAGCATAAACCTCAAGGATCATTCAGGATCTTGTCCAAATTTTTTAGTACTTTGTACTTGTGTACTTTGGCCACTGTTGAAACTGTGTACTCATTATATGTATACATGGAAGAAACGTGTTGTAATTAGATCTCCAAAACATTTCTGCCACTGCTGCTAACTCAGCAGAGGAGAGTATTAGTTCACAAAGTCATTTAAAATCACTGCATTTCGGTATTTTTCATTTATCTATTCTTCCAACAGGGATTTATGAATCACCTTATATGTGTCAGGAGGCTTTTCTAGGATGCTGGGATTAGCAGTGAACCCAGCTCCAGCTCTTCCGGGGAAGACCAGTAGTAAGTCAGTAAGACAACATCTCCTGGAGATACATTGCCTAATGACCAGAAGACCTTTTAGGTTTATGTCAGATCTAAAATAAGTATGGTTCTTTAACATTTTATAGAAGTCTGATTTTTTTCCTATTGTATTTTTGTAAAGTAAAATATTATGTAGCAGTTTCACAGTACTTCTATAAGATAGAAATTATATATATATATTATATATGTATGTATGTATGTATATATATATATATATTTTTTTTTTTTTTTTAACTAAAGACTGCCAATCGTCCATCAGAATCTGTTCTGCTCCATAGACAGAGTTTCAGTGCAGCAGTTGGGGATTACATCCCTGAGTCCTTGCTGTTGCTCGTGGCCTAGAGACGTTCCCACCAAGGGATAGAAGTCAAAGGGCTCTATGCCATCATGGACACCCTTCCACCTTCTCTCCCCTTCCCACCAACTGGAACCCAGAGAAGGTGTAGCTTTGCCCCAACCATGCTCTGTGTCCATAGGATGGCAGAGCTGCAGGGGAATGAATCCTGGGTCCCTGAATGCCTTTGTGGGACAGAGTACCCTGTCCACTAGGAGCACTCAGCTTTGACTCTACATGAGAGAGGAATAAACGCCCTTGTTTCTAAATTACTGAATCCAGAAGGTCTGTATCATAGTCTAAATTAATACACTAAGGAATCTGGAAGGGTCTATTTAAAGATCTTCACACAAATGGAGTGAGGTGTTTGACCTCTAAAACACATTCTCCCGAAAACACTCTGGATTCTCATTCGTACTCTGTAGGGGAAAGCTAAAGATGGCTGTGTCCCACTCATTCAGAGGTCAGACTCCCAGCACCCTTGGCCATCTTGAACCTTGAAATTCGCTCATAAATGGCAAACTCCCATTTGTTCATATACTCTACTGGTCAGATAACGCCTTGCTCCTCATCACTCGGAAGATTGTACAGGAAGAGTGAACGATGGATCTAGTGTAACAGCACAGAGAAGTGAAAGCAAAGGAGTGAATATATTAAAAGAGCAGCAAAAATATGGTCATCTGGGACCAGTTTGAGGCAAATGGTTCTGTGTTAAGAGATTGCTCGAAATACTCCTGTGTTAGGTTCAGTGTGATATGTGGCATTCATGAGTGCCTGAGACGTTGAGGATGGTATGGGTCATGTTGAATCTGCTTGAGACCTGTCTACAATTGAGGAGGAAGTTGTTAAGGAAATTGGCATTTCAAGAGGGTTTTAGTGATCTGCAAAGTTGGCTTACAGGAAACAGCTCATGTTCAGCAGTGTTTGCTTGTTCTAAATTTCAATAAGAAAAGATAACACACGCTGGCAGCTCAGTTAAAGGGCCGTTTAAGCCTCGTGCAGTAAAGGTGTATTGGAAGTTGTTTGATACTTAATGAAAAAGAAGGGTAAGTATCTGCACAGTGTGTTTTGCTCTCAACTTGCAATTTTTTTTTGGCAGGTGAGGAAGTTAAGGGCAGTGGGGGGAGGGGAGTCTTGGGGTAGAGGGGGCACCTTTTAAAAAAGACTGGATCAGGAATTGTAGAATGTACAAGCTCCTGAAGGGTGAATTGCCTGTAATTATTTTTAGTAAGCATATTCTATTTTATTTTAGATATGTCCGCATAAGAATGCAAACACTGGGAAATCGCTATATAATATCAAGGTTAACCAGATAGAGTGAAATACAAGAAAAATGCATAAATATCTTGTAGGGCTTGATTTAACACATATTAATCGCACAGTCACTGTGGAAAGCACAGATGTAAATAAGCTCTGCTCTGCTCTAAGGTCCAGTGGGCAGATTGATGGTTGAACTGGCTTGGCAATTCTAGTCCCGTGAGCTACGTGCTGCTGTAAACATGGGTACTGGTTGCAGGAGAACATCTCACTCAGACTGCTTCCCAGCATCTGTCTTATATGGTTCCTGGCATGTGCAGGTGACCAGTAAATACTTATTGGATGATTAAACATGGGAACCATTGTGGAGAACGTGCCCTTGGACTGCTTGAAAAAGAGTAAAAATGCGATGGGGTAAGAGGTAAAGGAAGGGCGAGCCAGGCAGGGATGAAGGAGGAAAGCACAGCATGGCCTCACATGCCTGAGAGTCTGTCGAGTGCCAGCCATCATGCTGAGAATACGAGCAGGAGCTTCAATCTAAGGTGGGGGACAGTGGAGAAGGAGGCAGGGGCTAGATCTGGAGAGTTTTAAATGCCTTACCAAGAATCTTGGGCTTGATCCTGTAGGCAATGGAGAGAACTTACATGCACTGTTCAGTTGGATCATTGGAGCTATCAAATGAGAGGATAAATGGGGAAAAAAAGGGAAAAGGCTACTTGTAAACTATAAAGGGTTAGGTAACTTGTCCGAGGTTGCACAGGTAGCCCATATCAGAACAGAAAGTTAAACCCCTTCCCTGAGTAGCCTCAGGTCATTGCTACTTTTGGGAGGAGATAGAAACAGACCAGGAGACCCTGCAACCATGGCCATTCCCGCTATAGGAATAGGACATACCGGATGTAGGGTCTGGTGACCTTTCAGATGTTAGATGTCTTAAGATGTTTGCCCCTCTGGGAAGCTGGGGGAGGGCCAGCTGGCTGTGTGGGGTTGGAAGCAGGGACTTGTGCACTGCAAACCTGCTTATCTGTAGATCAGGCTTGATGATACCCACTTCCTGGGATCGTTGGGACAAGTAAGGGTGTGTCTGACACAGTGTCAGGGTGGCTCAGTCAGTCGAGCATCCAACTCTTGATCTCAGCTCAGGTCATGATCTCAAGGTGATGAGATCGAGCCCCTCATCAGGTGTGGAGCCTGCTTGAGATTCTCTCTTCCTCTGCCCCTCCCCCTCAAAAGAGTGCATCTGACTCTCAAGTTGTAAATGATATAGCACTGTGCAAATCTTAATTGTTGACCCCCATCGCCCAAGGCCTCACAGCCTAGATAACTGGTCCTCAAAGTGGGGGCCGACCAGCAGCATCCCATCACCTGCAGACATGTTAGAAATGCAGACTATTCTCTGTCCCCACCCAGGCCTGCTGAACAGAAACTCTGGGACTGGGGCCCGACAATCTGTTTTTACAGCTCTGCTGGTGATTCACAAGCTTGTTAAAGCTTGAAAACCCAATCCTAGAGCCATCATTTTCTAAGATCTAGATCTCAGAATTAGGGGGCCCAGAACAACCCTATCTGCACTTTCCAAAGTAAAGATTGAAGAGACTAAAACAGAATTTTGATCTTAAGCAGATACCTCCAATTTATTGAAAATGTGTATTTTACTGCTGTCACCCACTCAAGGCCAAGCGGCCTGATAAGACCGAGCAGGGTTAGAAGCAGGGGCTTCTAGATCTTCCTCAAACCTTGCTTGGCATTCTTCTGCCGACTACACCCTCAAAGTTCAGCCCCCACCCCCCCGGCACTAGAATCTTCCAGACGAGTCATGCAAAAATCACAAAGCACTGGACTAACATATCACAGGAGACTCCAAAAGTTTAATCACCAAAGCTGAGGAAGAGAGGACACACAGTCCAGTAGGCGGTGCCCCTGAGCTCCAAACTCTTCGTGGCAGACTCACTCGACGGAGGACCCCGCCCCGTCCGAGGAGCTGGCCACACGGTGGACAGGGCACACTGGGTCCCTCCTTTGGAAGCTTCCATTCCAATATTCCAGTGAAGAAACCAGACAATAAACACGAGGACGGCTGAGGATTTGCAGAAAGGAACGGGGACCATAAAACAAGGTAATGAGCAAGGGGCAGGATGCCGTCTTGAAATCTGGTGGCCCACACAGGAAGGTCCCTCTGTGTCAGCTGCAGTCAGAGCTAGAAGGAACCTCCTTTAGGCAGAGAGCAGCAAGTTCAAAGCTGCGGGCACGAGAGTGAGCAGGCTGAACTCCATCAACAGGAGGGACTTGGGCAGAGTTGGAGGACACGAGGCTAGGGTCCAGGTCATCCAAGGCCGGGGACAGGAGTTAGGGTAGTGCTGGTCCAAGGAACAGATGAGGAGTTAGGGTATTGCTTTTTTTCTGATTTGGGTTGCAGCATGGCCAGCATGGAATGAGGAAGACCGGAGAGGGGGCTGTTTTGAATGGAGTACCCTGGGCTCGGGCAGGCCTAGCGTCATCCCAGGGCTGGGCCAGGAGCCCCTCAGACTGACCTCTCTTGGTCTTCCTCCTGGGAAGGGCAAAGCAACAGCACGTCTGCAGGAACCTCTAAACCGCCCCTGGCGATACAGGAACAGAACAGAGGATTCAGCCTAGACACGAGCCCCTCATTTCTTCCATGCTGACACTGCCAAGCAGAGCAAGTCCTTCTTTATCTGATTCTGCTTCTCTTCGGGGGATCGCTGTGATGAGCGGCCTTCAGACATGCTTCCCTGCAGAAATGACTCCCTGGGGCAGCCTGGATGGCTCACTGGCCTGTGATAGAAACTATATTTACTTTAGGGGACATGGAAGGGAGCACGGAGGGCCCCATGCTAAGGAGGAGGAGACTGGGCTCAGCTCTCCTGCGTTGGACCTGGGAAGGGAAGGAGCTGTTGGCAGGTGAAGGAAAGCCAGGCGCTTTCAGATTCTGTCCACCTTTAATTGGAATATACAGCAGGAAAGAGCATGACTTTCCCTTTGAATATAATGGAGGTACGTGCACTGTTCATTTTCCCTCAAACATAGCATGTTAAGAGGTGGCCTAGGTCCCAGACTGATGGCAGTTTTGCCTGGAAGGGGTCTCACAGGGCACCCAAACTCTCCCCCAGGGGCAAGCTGCCTTCTCCTGCACCCCTGATAGGTTGTCATCTCACTGGGACATGAAAGAATAATGATAATAGTAGTAATAGTATAGTAATAGTAGTAATTTTAAAAGCAGCACCTATTAGACATCTACAGTAAACCATCAAACAAAGCCTATTAATTTGTCTCTCCTTTAATCTGCACAATGTCCCTGAAAATTCCCCATTTTACAGATGTGGAAACCAAGGCTAGGAGGCTCTTTTTTCAAGTCGCCCGGCTAGGGAGGAACAGGGCCAAGATTTACCAGATCCCGTGGTGGCAGAATCGTTGGCCCTTCCCCAGTCCACGGAGCACAGACCTCAGCACAGCCCTACACGACAGCTCTTAGCAACACACACAAGATTTATTTCTTACATCAAAGAGTTTTCTTTGGGGTTTTCCACATAGAGTATCATGTTATCTGCAAAAAGTGAGAGTTGAACTTCTTCTTTGCTGATTCGAATGCATTTTATTTCTTTTTGTTGTCTGATTGCTGAGGCTAGGACTTCTAGTACTATGTTGAATAGCAGTGGTGATAGTAGACATCCCTGCCGTGTTTCTGACCTCAAGGGAAAAGCTCTCAGTTTTCCCCCATTAAGAATAATATTCGCTGTGGGTTTTTCGTATATGGCTCTTATGATATTGAGGTATGTGGAGAGGGTTTTTTTTTTTAAGATTTTATTTATTTATTTGACAGAGAGACAGTGAGAGAGGAAACACAATCAGGGGGAATGAGAGGGGGAGAAGCAGGTCTCCCTCTGAGCAAGGAGCCCAGTGTGGGCTCAGGACCCCGGGATCATGACCTGAGCCAAAGGCAGACACTTAGCCAGCAGAGCCACATCAACACCCCTATGCTATGGAGAGTTATAATCAGGAAAGGATGCTGTACTTTGTCAAATGCTTTTTTTTTTTTTTTTTTTTTGCTTCTTTGAGAGGATCATATGCCTCTTCCCCTTTCTTTTATTAATGTAGTGCATCACAGTGATTGATTTGCAGATGTTAAACCACCCTTGCAGCCCAGGAATAAATTCCACTTGGTTGTGGTGAATAATCCTTTTAATGTGCTGTTGCGTTCTATTGGCTAGTATTTTGGTGAGAATTTTTGCATCCCTGTTCATCAGGGATATTGGTCTGTAATTCTCCTTTCCGGTGGGGTCTTTGCCTGGTTTTAATGCACAGAGAGGGGAACCCTCTTATACTATTAAGAATGCAAGTGGTGTAGCCACTCTGGAAAACAGTATGGAGATTTCTCAAAAATTTGAAAATAGAGCTACCCTACAACCCGGCAACTGCACTACTGGGTATTTACCCCAAAGATACAAACATACTGATCTGAAGGGGCATGTTTAGAGCAGCAATGTCCACAATAGCCAGACTGTGGAAAGAGCCCAGATGTCCATCGACAGAGGAATGGATAAAGAAGATGTGGTATATATACACAATGGAATACTATGCAACCATCAAAAACTGAAACTTGCCATTTGCAACAACGTGAATAGAACTAGAAAGTATTATGCTAAGCTAAATAAGTCGATCAGAGAAAGACAATTGTCATATGATCTCACTCATGTGTGGAATTTAAGAAACAAAAGAGAGGATTATAGGGGAAGGGAAGGAAAAATAAGACAAGACGAAATCAGAGAGGGAGATAAACCATAAGAGACTCTAAAGCATAGGAAACAAACTGAGAGTTGCTGGAGGGGAGGTGAGTAGGGGGATGGTGTAACTGGGTGATGGGCATTAAGGAGGGCACGTGATGTAATGAGCACTGGGTGTTACTTAAGACTGATGAATTGGGGCCCTGAGTGGCTCAGTTGGTTAAGTATCTGCGTTCTGCTCAGGCTGTGAATCCCAGAGTCCCGGATAGAGACCCAAATCAGGCTCCATGCCCAGCAGAGAGTCTGCTTCTCCCTCTACCCGTCACCCCACTCTTGTGCTCTCTCTCTCAAATAAATAAATAAAATATTTTCTAAAAAAAAATTTAATAAGACTGATGAATCACTGAACTCTACCTCTGAGACTAGTAATACACTATATGTTAATTAATTGAATTTAAATGTTAAAAAAGGAGTTTCCGAACAAAAGTATGCGAAACCGATTTTCCATTCCTTCTGACCTCCTTTGGTTCACATTTCCCAGACTCTCAAATGATTCTAATCCTCCCTAGATTGGTGTTGCTGAGTGCTATTTTTAGAATTTGGATTATGAATGGATTGTTCTGGTTCCACTTATTGCCAAATCACCTTTTTTTTCCTCCCTACTGAATCATGACAAGGTATAACAATGAGAACTTATGAGACAACTGACACTTTTCAAATCGTCATTCCTTGGCTTCCCATTCTCCCCTGCAACGTGTGTACAATAGGGATTGAGATGTCCATGTGCCAACCAGGAAACCAGATAACCCTGATTTTCCAGGCGCTTGGATGCCATCCATGCCTGGACCAAAGGGGAGAGCTCCCCACCATGCACCAGGCACGTGCTTGAAAAACATATAGTCATAGGTGCCCAGGACGGTGAGACCCCTGCTAAGAAGGGAGGGTGGAGAAAGGATCTCCTTCCTGGGTCCAGCAATGGCAAATACCACTCACTTTAGAAGTTTTTTATTTTTGATCTTCAAGTAATATGCGTTCATTACTGGAAAGTCAGAAGACTATTAAGAAAAAGACAGGGAGAGAGAGAAATACCTGTAATTTTACCATTTAACTTGGTGCATGTTCTTTCAAACTGTTTCTGCAAAGAGACACACAGAGATAGGTTTCCACGTTTAAATATATTTCAAATACACTCCACATGCTGATTTGAAACATGCTTCATTTCCTTCACATGTGGTGGGAATTCTTCCATACAACAATTTAAAATATTTTCAACGCATGCATAGAATTCCATATATAGCCATATCATCGTTCCTTTAATCAACTCCTTTTTGTTACACATTTGTCTGACTACTTCTTTAGGATAAATTCCTAGAGCTGGAATTACTTGAGCAAAGGCTGCAAATCACTTATGATGTGTTGTCACAAAATTACCTTCCAGAGGCATACATTGTATGAATATTTTCACCAGCCCTGGAGTGGAGGACTGTCCTAATCCTTGCCAACTTTACAAGTGTTTTAAAAAGGGTACCTAGTTTTAAGCATGTGACTAAATATTTTTAATATATTTATTAGATATTTTTCATTTTGGTGACATGCATATTCATATCTTTAGTTTTTCTTTCTGGTGTTAGCTAAAAATAGGGCAGGAGTATGGGGACCTGCGAGGCTCCTGATTGCCCTACACCAGTGTTTTACAACATTTTGAATAGTAAACTTTAACCAAACAATGCCTACCTCTACTCTGATTTTTTCAAATATTTTCTACTTATATATTTTTTAAAGATTTTATTTATTTATTTGATAGATCACAAGTAGGCAGAGAGGCAGGCAGAGAGAGAGGAGGAAGCAGGCTCCCTGCTGAGCAGACAGCCTGATGTGGGGCTCGATCCCAGGACCCTGGGATCATGACCTGAGCCGAAGGCAGAGGCTTAACCCACTGAGCCACCCAGGCGCCCCTCTACTGATATTTTTTAAGTGTCAGTCATACCATACTAAATTGATTTCTTCTTGTGATGGATGGTGTCCCAAAGATTGGAAAACTCTGGCTTAGACCCAACATCACCTGATTCATCATCATCAGCTGCCTGAATTTACTGGCCCTGAACAGAGGCAGGGTTTTATTAGCAAAGAATACAAGGGAGGTAGACATCAGGCAGACACGTAACAGTCACCATCAGACCTTACAGGGTGGGCCAGGTATAGGCAGGTGAAGACCAGGAGAGCCCTGGTGAGAGTGAAGGTAAGGGCAGGATAGGCGTGCCTGCACCCAGCACCATGTCAGCTGGGCCCAGAGATGTGTGGAAGGAGGCTGGCTGGAAAAGCTGGCTGAGCCCGGCCTATCACGGAGGGCCTTGGCTGCCAGGCTCCAGAAGAACATCTTCAGGGAGTATCTTAGTATCTTAGTGTGGGCTACTATAACAAAATGAGTATAGACTGGAGTTCAGGAGGCTGAAAGTCCCAAGTCAGTGTGTTGGCACCTCTGGTATCTGATGAGTGCCCCTTTCCTGGCTTGCAGATGGCGGGGTTCTGTATCTTGGCCTGGTGGAGAGCAGAGGGAGAGTAAGCAACCTCGCTGCGGCCTCTGCCCTTAAGAGAACCATGATGGTTCATTTCACGTGCACCTTGACTGGGCTCTGGGACCTAGGCAGCTGGAAAAGCTTTGCTTCTGGGTGTGTCTGTGAAAGTGTTCCTGGAAGACATTAGTGTCGATTCGGGAGGCTGAGTAGACTTGTGGACGGACATCACCAAATCCCTGCACCAGCCACATGCAGCAAAAAGGTAAAGGAAGGGGGAGTTCCCTCTGTCCTGGAGCTTCCGTGTCAGACCCCGGACCTCTTGGTGCCTCTGAGACTTAAAATCAACCAGATTCTCTGTCCTCCAGGCTCGTCCTCAGACCGAATTAGAGCCTTGGCTCCCCTCACTCTCCAGCTGGGAGAGCAGACTGTGGGCTTTCAGCCCTCCATTACCACTTATGCCAAATCCCCTAGGAGACCTGCTCTTACCCGTAACTGTTTATCTCCTGTGGGCTCTCTTTCTGGAGAACCCTGATCAGTCCAGGTACTAATCCCATTCATGAGGCTCCACCCCCATAACCTAATCACCTCCCATAGGCCCTACCTCGGGGGTAGGATTTTGACAGGTGAATTTGGGGTAGGTTATCCGTGGGCTGGAGTGCTCAGATGCCTAGCAGCCTTTCCTACCAAGATTCATTTCTTAAGCAACAGGCTGACCCTACTCAGGGCTCCTCCCCAAACACACTCGGGTTTCAAGTGTTTGCATTTCTTTCCTCCAATGGACTACATTTTCCTAATGTCTTTTCAAGTGTACCATAGTTACTAAAGCTTCCCCCGCCGCCCAGGCTCTCTCTAAACTCATCACCTGGAGGTCTCTCTAAGTGGCTTGGGACAACTGTGTCCTGCAGAACAGGAGTCATCTGCGATGGGCCCACGGTGCACAGAGCATCTGATGAACGTGACCGGCCTCTGGGACACATCACTCAGCACTTCTCTCCACCACTGTTGCCCCAACAAGCTGATGACCCAGCAACTGGGTATGAAGTGACCCCCGTGCTGTCTACACTGGACACAGAATTCCCTCCCGCCAAAAGGGTTCTGCTCACGTTTTTTTGGTGTTCAGAAATAAAGCATCTTCGTTTTCACCAAGGATTCTTCCCCATCCAGTCGGAGTTGTGCGTCCCCAAGTCTCCTGATACTGACATTCGTGAACGTCCCCGCTCCTGTCAGATGGGCAGGCCCAGCCTCTTTGTCATAAAGGTGACGTCGGACAGGAGGGATCGCAGTCCTGTGACACCCTTGTGACTGGCTTACACTTGAAGAGCAGAGATTATCCAACTGGTTATCACAGACCCGCAAAAGTAGGAACAGACATAGCTCACTTTATTGCACTTTGATTTATTGTGTTTCATAGATACTGTGGTTTTTTGGGTTTTTTTAAAAGATTTTATTTATTTATTTGAGAGAGAGCGAGCACAAACAAGGGGAGGGGCAGAGAGAGAAGCAGCAGCCTCCCTGCTGAGCACGCAGCCTGACCATGCAGGCTCCATCCCAGGGCCCTGGGAGAGTGACCTGAGAGGAAGGCAGATGTTTAACTGACTGAGCCACCCAGGCACCCCTGTGTTTTTATTTTTATTTTTATTTATTTATTTTTTTTACAAATTAAAGGTTTGTGGTGACCCTGCCTCTACCAAGCTTATCAGCACCATTTTCCAAAAACATTTGCTCACTTTATGTGTCTGTGTCACATTTTGGTAATCCTCACAATATTTCAGAAGTTTTCTTTTCTTTTCTTTTTTTAAAGATTTTATTTATTTATTTGACACGGAGAGAGAGACAGAGAACACAAACAGGAGAGGGGAAAGCAGACCTCCCGCTGAGCAGAGAGCCTGATGTGGGGCTTCATCCCAGGACCCTGGGATCCTGACCTGAGCTGAAGGCACACGCTTGAGCCACCCAGGCCCTCCTCAGATGTCTTCATTATGTTTGTTATAGTTATGTGATTACGACTTACTGAAAGCTCAGATGATGGTTAGCACTTTTTGGCAATAAAATGTTTTAATTAAGGTGTACACATTTTTTAGACAGAATGCTGTTGCACACTTAATAGACTACAACATAATATAAATATCACTTTTATATGCACTGGGAAACAAACAAAAATCATTCGACTTGCTTTATTGTGATACTCACTTTACTGCAATGGTCTGGAATGAATCCCTGCAAAGGAATCTTCCTGAAAGCTAATCTCAACTCTTTAACCTCCATGCACTCACTCATTCATTCATTCAACAAGTCAAGTGGGAAGAAGAGTCCCAAAGGATCACTTTCACTGCCTTGCATTGCCTGTATGAAAAGGCCTCCTGAAACTCACTGAAGCATTTATTGGAATGACGCTGTCCTCTCTCTGCTTCTATGTGCTACTTTGAGTCCTGGTTGGAAAACGATGGTCTGTAAAGGGTTAAGGAACACAGAGACAAAAATCTCCCCTCTCTGATAAAGCTGGGCTCCCCAGGCCTGGTAGCTAAGAGAAATGATTGTGCTGTGATGGACCTAATATTTTCTAGACTGTGTTCTCATCAATTACCGTGTTTAATGGTTGAAGTAGGTTTAATAATGCTCATCTCTCAGCAAAGGAAAACATGGCCTGGGAAGGTTAGATAATGTGCCCTGGGTGACACCTGTGGCTGGTGATGGAGATGGGAGGCACCCAAGTACAGGTCTCTGACCTGCAGCTTTGGGGCTGTCCTACCACACCCCCAAGGAGAGCACCCTGCTGTCACTGCAAATTAAGTCGCTGTCATGTCCTAATTAAAATGACATTAATTAGCTGTCACTTTAACACAGGTGACCCGATAGTGCTGTCGTCTTTCCTCCACTTCGCAGAAGTCCTTTTACTTCCAACTATTTAATTAGGCATCAGATAATCCCCCCTAGCAAGCTGCTGACCTGATTTGAAAAGCCGAGGCTGTATCTTGGTGTGGAAATAGGATCCCAACTAGGAGTTAGAATCTTCTCTCCAAGCACTCCATCTAGACTCGCAAAGGCAGCCTCCTGAGCCCTGGGTTTCATCCTGGAGTAGGGCCATTTTCCCTCTCCGCTGTTTTGATCAAATGACAAGCTTCTAGGTTTAAGGAGCCATTTACAACTCTTGAGAGCACTCATGCCCTGCTCCGGTGAGCCGTTCCCATGGGCCCCAGGGCTATGATTTGTGTTTACGAGTCTTTCTGACCTTGCCAGACTCTACTGAAGTCCTGTAGGTGCTTGAGGTCTGTCACGCTGCCCAGATCGTTTTTGAGCTAGGTCCTGCGGCCACCTCTCCTCTCGGCAGATAAGACTCACACTCACAGAGAAGCAGCGAGTGCCGAGGAATGCAGTAAGGGCAGAAGCAGGATTCAAACCTGGGCAGTCTGACCTTCAGTGCCGCTGGGAGCCATGAGGCTGCCTTGCTCCATCTGTAGCCTTCCTGGCCTGAGGACCATGTGTGCTGGCTGGTGCTGTCCCTAGTGCAGACGGGGCCAGGGAGCTGTTCAGGGGTTGAGCATTGTACTCTCCGGTGGGCCCTTCCAGAAGGCACAGACATCAGCTGCTTGGGCACAGGGAGCCAGCTGGGCGGAGAATATAACCCACTTCTGTTGCTGGCCTGCTGGACGCCCGCGAGAGGACGGGAAACTTGCCACACACTGTCTTGACCCTCCCAGCAAAGAGGACCGTCTTCTCTTGGGCTCATAATTGAGGTGTCTGTGATCCACAGAGGCCAGGTGAACTCCTGAGATCACTCAGCAGCCATGGAAATGAGAATCCAACCCCGTTTGCTGCTACCAAAGACCGTGCCCTTGAAGCCGAATGAAGAACAGCGGCAAGCAACAATCCCAGCAGGACCGGTACCCGTCATGAAAGACCAGTCCAGGAGCCTATTGCCAGCTGATGAGACTCCCAGTAGAAACTGGGCTCAGACAGGAGTGAGAGGTTCCTGAGCGAAAATCCCAATAATGCCAAGGCCTTTGTTTCTCAAGCCTCAGGGTCCAAGACACACAGCAGGTGAATATGCCTTCCTTATGGGAGATGTGACGTGCTTGTTTCCAAGAAAAATCAATACTCACCTTTGACTGGGGTGCTTCCTTCTAGGGCAGGAGCATGGAAGTCAGCTAGTTCCATCCAGCAGGGAGAGTGAACCTGGTTCAGAGGGACCCACCCAGGAGACAGGGACGCCCAGCAAAGCCAGACTACACATCAGGATGGGGGAGGGGGAAGAAAGCATGTCATCCATTAGGAGGATAGAATTGTTCGTGGGGCTGGAGCACTGGAAAAAGTGATGAGAAGAGAGCCTGGGGACAGATGGGGGCCCTCCAGGAAGCCCTTCTGCATGAGGCATGGTAGTGGTAGGGTTACAGGAATGAAGACAGAAGTCCCACTGCAGCCCCAGCAGTCCCCCACCCCCCCAGTGGACCCCATCACCTTCCCGGGGGAGCAATGGGAGTAGCAACCCTGTGGATCCCTGGGAAGGGACGGCCACCCATGCAGAGAACAGGGGGATCCCAGAGAATCCCCACCTCTGTGCCAGAGTCGAGTCCACATGCCCCAGGCCACCCTAGTACTCCCTTCCCACCCTCCCTGGGGTGAGAGGCAACACACCCAAAAGATCAAACCAAGGGAGGCCCAGGATCTGCCCACAATTCTTTAGACTCCTCTCCAGAGCTCTGGTGCCCTCAAGGTAGGAGGCAGGGGTGGTGCAAAATGCTCAGGCATGAGGGGGTCAAGGAGGGTGAGGGCCAGGGGGTCCAGGCATGGCGGGGTGGGGTCACTGGGAGTTTGGGGCACAAGGGAGGCTCAGGGGGTCGGGAGGTGCAGAGGGTGGTGTCAGGAGAGTCCAGGGCCCAGAGCATCAGGCTAGAGGGTCTGGGGCCTAGCAGGTCTCACCAGCCAGGTTCTCCTCTCCCAGCACCACTGAAAAAGAGTAGTTCCACTTCTGTGACTCTCCAGCACATCTGCCCCAGGGGCTGCTCCCAGAGGGACCCCTCCTGGCTAGCCCACGGTCTCCCCACAACTCAGCCCCTCTCAGAACAGCACCCAGCACAGCTAAGGCCCAAGTCTATTCTGAAGGGCAGGAGCCCCTGCCTTTGGATGGTAAAATAGTTTACATCCCATCCTTGGTAGAGCATGGAACTCTCTGACAAAAAGGTCTCCTACTTTAAAACAATTGAAAACCATACTATTCCACCAAACCACCTCTTTCTATGCCCAAGTTAGAACTAGGGTTCACAGATGATTTTGACTCAAAAGTAGTTTCACTTGGGGCCATCAAAAGGTGTTTTAAAAATCTGAAATTTTTCAATAAAAATATCATTTCTGATTTTTTACTTCCTCTAGTCCCATCCTCCATGCTCCTGCTCAGCAATTGTCTTAAAAAATTAATCCACATTCCCAGTACTGGATGGAGCAGAAGGAAGCTGGAATTCTCCCAAAACATCATTCGCAAAGACTTGCCATTCTTTGACCTGACTGTGGGCTCCCTAGAAGACCCACCCACTCAAAAGGCTTTTTTTTTTTTTTTTTTTGAAGTGGGCTGATGTTGGGTGTGGAATCCAACATAGGGCTTAAACTCATAACCCCGAGGTCAAGATCTGAGAGGCAATCAAGAGTCACTCAGCCAACTGAGCCACCCAGGCACCCCAAAAGGCTTGTCCTTATTTAAATGGACTCAGAGTCCACCCAGTATAAAAGTCTGTCCCACTAGGCTGGCCATAATAAAAATAAATAAGTGTTGGCAGAGATGTGGAGAAAATCAGACCTGTCATGCGTTGTTGGTGGGAATGAAAAAATAGCACGAGTGCTAGGCGGAAACAGTCTAGCACATCCCCCAAAACATTAAACACAGAGCTACCAAATGATGCAGCCACTCTCCTGGCCTTCCACCCAAGAGAAACAAAAACATACATCTGCCTAAAAACCTGGACATGGATCTTCATAGCAGCATTTTCATAATAGCCAAAATTTGGAAACAACCCAACATCCATCCACATGAAATGGATAGACAAAGTCCCATTCAATGGAAGTTATTCAGCTACAGAAAGGAATGAAGCCCATGGCCTAGATGGGTGAGCCTTAAAAATACAACGCTAAGGGAAAGAAGTCAGACCCAAGGACCACATTCTGTAGGGTTCCATTTCTAGGAAGTGTCCAGAATGGGCTAACCAGAGAGACAGAAAGTCAATGACTGGTTGCCAGGACTGGACTGAGGGGGAACGGGAGTGGCTGCTCATGGGTATGGAGTTTCTTTCTGGAGTGATGAAACATTTCTGGAATTAGATAGTGGGGAGGGTTGTACAACTTTGGGACTAGAATTAAAAAAACACTGAATTTTACACTTCTAAATACTGACTCCTATGGTATGTGAAAAATCTTAATAAAAGAAAATTTAACCAATTTACAAATGTCCAAGGAGGACACGGCTATGATTTGTGCTGTATTTTACACCAAATTTCAGCTCCACATTGCATTTTGGATACTGGCCTTCTGTATCTGACATGTCTTCTGACCTTTCGTGACAGAGAGCCAAGACTGTGGAATATTTATTCTGGATTTGATCAGAGAGAAAGTAAGAGCAGAGGCCGGTTTTAAAGCATTTCAGGAGGAGGCTTGCTGGCTGGCTGGCCATGTCAGCTATCTGGTCTACATACCTACTGACTCTGTACTTGTGCCTAGAGGAGTTAGTAAGGGAACACTTTTACAGTCTAAGCCTAAAAGTCAATGAGGAAATAATGGAAATTGTCGAGTTACAAGAAAAAAGCATGAAGTGTGAAAAAATATTTGAAAAGTATATGACAGCTAGGATATTGTTAAGCAAATCAATAAGAAAAAAGATAAATGGCCCATTGAAAGAAAAAGAAAACACACATGAAAAATTGATTCTTGAACAAATAAATACACATAGACAATAAATATAAAAATATGCAACCTCTCAAGTAATAGGGTCCTGGGATCGAACCCCGCATTGGGCTCTCTGCTCCGCGGGGAGCCTGCTTCCCCCTCTCTCTCTGCCTGCCTCTCTGCCTACTTGCGATCTCTGTCTGTCAAATAAATAAATAAAATCTTTAAAAAAAAAAAAAAGAAGCAATAATATGAGGCCATTTTTAGCTCACAGACTATAAAGAACTGTTAATACAGTATGGATGAGGTCATGAGCACTTTCCTGAATTTTTGGTGAGGACTGTTAGCATGAACTTTCTTGAGGGCTATTTAACAAAAGGCATCAAAAAATTAAAAGATACAAAAACTAGTTTGGTATGTTTAGGCATCAGAAATGATTAACTATTCAAGTTCTAGAATCAGATAAACCTATATGTGTTGCCTCGACCATTTACTAGCTGTTTATCTATAAGCAAGTCATTTACTATCTCCAAACATCAGTTACTTTATCTGTAAAATGAGATTAATTAAAATACCTGTTCTTAAGGTTCTCTGAGAGTTCATTAATCCAGACATTTGTGAAACACTCAGCTCAGGCACTGGCTTTTACTAAGCATTCAACAAATACTCACTATTTTATTGTCATTAAGAATTTAGTCTAAGAACATGTAATACTTATCACAGTGTTATTTATACTAACACAAATTAAAATGATGTCTGAGAGTGTTTAAATAAATTGTAGTTCATCCACATGATGGATTTCCATGCAGATATCATAAAATGCAATAAAAACTTCATTGACATAGAAAAACATTTATAGCATATTGATGAGGAAAAACATTAGGTAAGGAAAAACAGGCTAAACACTGTAACATGAAACTTTATATAAAAAGTGTTTACAGAGACTGCAAATACGTGAGTCAAACTGTTGAGTGATCACATATGTGTGATCAAACTCTTAAGTGATTTCTTTCCCTTATGCAATTCTTAAAGAATAGGCCTTATTTTTTTCTATTCATATACCTGTCTTTTACTTATTTTTGTTTTTTTCAAGTATAATTAACATACACTGTTATCATTTCAGGTGTAAATATAATGGTTCTATGCATTACTCAGTGCTCATGATGATAAATGTACTCTTTAATCACCTATTCCCCCACCCACCTCCCCTCTGGCAACCACCAATTTGTTCTCAGTATTTAAGGGTCTGGTGTTTTGTTCTTTTTCCTTGTTCATTTGTTTTGTTTCTTAAACTCCACCTATGAGTAAAATCATATGGTATTTGTCTTTTTCTGACTTATTTATTTCAATAGCATGATATCCTTTAGGTCCATCCATGCCGCTGCAGATGGCAAGATTTCATTGTTTTTATGCCTGAGTAATACACATATACCTATATATATTATCTATTCATCGGTGGATGGACACTTGGGCTGCTTCGATATCTTAGCTATTACAAATAATGCTGCAACAAACATGGGAGTGCATATATTTTTTTGAATTAGTGTTTTCATTTTTTTTTGGGTAAATACCAAGTGGTGAAATTATTGGATCATATGGTAGTTCTGGTTTTAGTTTTTTGAGGAACCTCCATACTGTTTTCCACAGTGACTGGGCAAGCTTGCATTTCCACCAAATACGCCTTAAAAAAAAAAAAAAAAAAAAGATTCATCTATTTATTTGAGAGAGAGAGAGTGCAAATGAGTGGGGGCAGGGGAGAGAGCAGAGGGAGAAGGATAAGCAGACTCTGAGCCAAGCACAGAGTCTGACTCGGGGCTGGCTCCCAGCACCCTGAGGTCATGATCTGAGCCAAAACCAAGTCAGAGGCTTAACCAACGGGGCCACCCAGGTGCCCCAAGTCTTACTTTTTTTAAGACAAGTTTTAGGTTCACATCAAAATTGTGTGGAAAGTACAGAGTTCCCATAAATCCTCTGGCCCCCAAGACCTCCACCCCTAATATCAACATTTTCCGTAGGGTGGCACATTTGTTACAATCAATGATCCTGCACTGATACCCAGTGTCACCCAGAGTCCATAATTTACAAGAGGACACATTCTTGGTATTGTACACTCTATGGGTTTGGACAGATATATAATAACATGTATCTGTAAGGATCTATTTAGAAACTGTCCCTGCTCCCCTTCCCCCAGGGGATTTACTTGGAGACAAGTCCTGGAAACCAGCTTTAGGTAACAAAGCCCAGATACAAAGGTGAGTCAGGCCAGGTGGAGACATCCGATCAGTGGGGGGATGCATACTGTCTCCCTGGTTACCAAGGAGTATGGGCCCCGCCCTTTGGGCGCCAATCCCAATCAAGGTGTAATAGGCTGGTTCAAATGTCTACTAGGGTAAATTGTAACTCAATTGGTCACCTAGCATCACTGTGGAGTTTCCTGTGTGTGTTACAATCTCATTGGCCACCTGTGTGTGGCCAGGCCCAACCACATGGCCTTTGCCCTTAAAAGCTAGTCTGTGAAACAGAGCAGGGTCGCCCTCTCTTGTAAGAGGTGCGGCCCCGAACGTTCGGTTTGAATCTTGATGCTTGGTGCAAAATAAAGCTTTGCTTGACCTTTGCTTTGTATCAGTCTCGCTCCTTTAATCACGGACCCATTATTGGGGCATAACATATGGGGGCTCATCCGGGATTAAACGATGAGAACTGAGCCAGCATCAGAATTTCTGGGAAAAGCCTCGAGGTAAGATCTCACAGATTTTACTCTGTGGGATCTGCTGATCTCCAGGTGCTCTGTGAGATCAGTTGGTCTGTCTGGGTGGAGCTCCGGGTATAGCCCACTGGGGTGAAGCCGGACGCGGCCATGCTCCCCAGGGCTGGAGAGGATGCGGGGATGCCCCTTCCCTCTACTGGTAGATCACCAGGGGGTTCGAGTCCCCCTAGGCAGTCAGGGGGTTCGAGTCCCCCTAGGCGGTCACCTTGGCGGTCAGTGGGTTTGAGTCCCCCTAGGCAGCCAGGGGGTTTGAGTCCCCCTGGATGGCCAGAAGATCAAAGAGTCCCCACTGGTGGCAGGTTCTGGGTAAGAACTACTGGGCCTGCGGTTGTCTTTGTCTTGTGTTTTTGTTGTCTGCTGTGCTGTTTGTTGTGTTTGAAGGAATGGGGCAAGCAGAGAGTAAGGGAACTCTGACTCTTAATGGCTATAACTGGAGCCAACAGGGGGTAGTCTAACTCGAGACAGAGACTTTAAGGAATATTCCCAAGCAGCTGCCGAAACAACTTTGTTTCGGGGACATTCCTTGCCCTCTCTGGCCCGACGGAGACTGCCTAGCCCCTCCTGCTTGCTGGCAGGAAAGCATAGTGTCTGCTCCTCTCTTGGAGCTGATGAGCCCTCTCCTTTCTCTGCCTTCTGGTGGCACTTTGCTCTGTTCTTCACTGTCGGGAAACAAGAAGAGCAGCTCCTGGACCTAACACCCCCCACTCCGGATCTTCCCACCCGGGTCTCAGGTAAACATTTGAAACGGAGTGGGCCCAGGTGGAACGTAAATCAGTATTTGAACTAAGTTAAGTTTGTTGGGTTAATTAGGATAAACATGTCTTTTGAGTTAACAGTAGTAAATGTGAAACTTCAGAGTTTTTACTTAAGGTCAAAAAAAATCTGTGTTAAAATCTGTTGAAATCTGTTAGCAAAGAGATGACTAGAAATGATGGCTAATTGTCTGTCTCAAAGTTTTAATGGGTAGTTGTTAAAGTAGCTTTCAAAGTCTTTGCTAACCTGAAACTTAAACCAAATTGGATAAAATGCTAGAGCGCTGGTTGCTGGAACTAGGTTTGTGCTTTTGAAATCTGTTGGTAAACCTGTTTTGTACTTAACTGATTGATAAATTTGCCATCTAAAGAATTCTGTTGTAACAGTTCACAATTGGTTTATATTTAATCTTCAGTAGAGGTTAAAGTATTTCTAAGAGTACAAAATTCTGCTAGGTGTAATTAAGACTGATGGAAATAAGGGAAACAACTCTGTAGAAAAGTAGGAAATATGTAAAAAGGAGAGAAAAATACCAGATGCCTGACCCGGTTTGAATAAGAAAGAAAAACAGGCCCGGGGCCACTGTCTGAGCTAGATCCATTCCTAAAGAACGAAAGGGGAGACCCACTGGGGGGAGGTGTCCAACCTGTTTGAATCTGAAGAGTGCCTGTGTGAATGTGTCTGTGTGGCTCCACCGCTTGGGCTACAGAGTCTGAGTGGGCTGCACCCTGAGTCTCGCGGGGCGTCATATGGCATAACGGTCACCTACTCCACGGAGTAACCTGGTCCTGGGTTTATATGGACAGACCTTAGCTAAGACGCTCCTAAGTTCCAGCGAGGGACACGAGCAGGACAGCATCTGAAAGATCCCCCTCCCTTTGTCTGCGACATCATTCATAATGGGAGGGAAACCCAGAAAACTCATACCTTAAGACTGCACTCTTAAAAATAAAAAAAAAAAGGAAAGACACTGGTATAGAAAAGCTGGTTTTCTCTCTGTTTAAAAGGGCAAAATTTTCTTCGGTTAATTGAAATGTAAATGGTTTTCTCTTTGCCTGCCCAGAGTTGTAAATGAGATCTCTTTGGCTCCTAAGGCTTCCTTGATATGCTAAGTTACTGATAAACCTTGGGTTGCATTTGGGTAAATGCTGTAATTATTCTAGAGCTTCTATACATTTCCTAAAATTGTAATGTTGTGATCAGGGTCATCACTTGATATTTAACTATATCTGTTCTGAGTTTTTTTCATTTGTAATTGTTTTAATTCTCTTGTAAGATGAATTCCACCTTAAAGGAAATTCATACGGGAAGACTTTCAGGACAAATACAGGTTTTTGATATGTTAAAATCCTGGGAACTGAAATGGGTAAAGATTTACAGAAGGGCTACATTCAGACTAAACCAGAGTAGTAACATGGGACTAGATGAACTGAAAGGTTGTAATGTTGTGTCTCTTAATGTTTTAAACATTACTGGTTCTGTAATGTTTGCTCCTCTAGACTAGGGAAACTTTTTCTTAAGTTACCTGTAACTTATAGAGATGTAAAGGTGTTCATTTGTAAATGAATCAAGGCATTCAACTTTTCTCTCTATCTGAACCCTCTGAAACCAAAAGGGCCCAATAAGTATTTTTCCTTGGCAATCAGTCATTTGCATAAGTTCAATAAGAATCTGTTCTCCTTGTAACAGGACAGCATTGGACACTGGTTATTTTACCAAGGCTTTGACTGGAACGTCATATTTGAAAAGACTCAGATATGACCAGCTTAAAGGAACTAAGGTTGACTTTATAAAACCTGGAGCCATAAAGCCCCTTGGAACTGTTGGACTGATACCTTGCTTACTGAGTTCCCAGCAGCCTCACCAGGTGAGTAAAGAATGCCACTCCTTGGTAGGTGCAGAGTATCAGGAAGAGGAATTCGCCCAAATCAACAGGTATTGCAGGCATGTCTGATGGCAAGTATGTGGCTTGGCTTCTGGCCCAGAGAGGCTACTAAAAGTTCAACCTAGAGAATCAGCAAAGCTGATTCTAAAAGATCTATATGATTGCTCACTGTTCTTGCTGAGCTTATGTAAATAATTAGGCCAAGTTTGTTAGAGATGGACTTGTTTTTCAAATGAATTAGTCCTGATTTGGATATCTCCGGAAATGGTTATTTTAGAGAGAAAAATTGTTTTAATAACATGCCTTTATGGGTGTCAAATTCTAGATTAGATTGTTATTAAATGTTTGTTTACCTAAGCTAGACAACTTAAGGTAAACTTCAGAGAAGTTGCACGATAACTCGTGTAAAGGATCTTGCTTTTGCCAGTCAGTCAGCCTCAGAGATAAGGAGGAAACTTCAGAAAATTGAAGGATTTGAAAGGAAGAATCTGACTGAGTTAGTGGGAATATTGGAAATAGCCGCTGAGGACTATAGGTCTTGCTTGCAGGGGACGAGAGCGTTCTTACAGACCCTGCAGGGAAAAGGGAATAAGGTGTCAGCAATGAAAACACAGATTTGTAAGAGCACGCCACTCACTTGGGCTTTGGTCTCCATGAGGGAGTTTCTTGGGACGTTGGGCTACTGCAGGCTGTGGATACCGCGGTTCGCGGAGATGGCGCAACCTCTCTACGAACTGACTAAGGGAGGACTCACTATGGTAGAATGGACTAAATTAGACTATAAAGGAGACTGGGCTAAGACTAGAAGAAAATTAGTAAGCCAAATACATCAGGGCACTCATTTGGGGACACGCAAGCTTAAAGAACTTATGGGCAAGCAGTTCTAGGTTTCTAAATTAGGGCGTATGGCTCAAGATGTGGTTGATAGATGTGTTCAATGTCAGGCGGTAAATGCGGAAAGAACTAGAATGGGAAGAGAGAAAAAAGAAAGAGGTTGCTATAGCAGAAATGACTGCTCAGTCTGTACTCCAGTCACTGCAGGCATTACAATCTGTCTTAAAGGGAGCCCATGCAGGGATCCAGACTGACCACACTGGGCTGGAGATGGAGGTGGAGCCACATCCTCGCCAACCCAGGGACTTAGTTTGGATGCGCTTCCGCCAAGTGGGAGGCTTGGAGCCTCCCTGGAAGGGACCATTTACAGTCATCCTGACCACCCCCACGGCAATAAAAGTAGATGGTGTCAGGACCTGGATTCATGTGGGTCTCGTCAAACGAGCCGAGGACGAGAACGCCCCCCAGAGGTGGATGCCACTGCCAAGGGACCCTGCCAATCGTGGACTGAAACTAAGACTCAAAAAACAATGAGTTCATTAAATTCATTGTTGGCCCTCTTGTTAAGATATAGGCGGGAGGTATAAGCAATTGTGAATAAAAAAAGGAGGGGCTTAACTTACTGTTTCTAGCAGCCATTAAAAGGAGGGTATAGAACTGGCTAAAAATTCAAAGATTTGACTAGTCTCCAAAGAAAAGGGTGGAATATAAGGACCTGTTTAGAAACTGTCCCTGCTCCCCTTCCCCCAGGGGATTTATTTGGAGACAAGTCCTGGAAACCAGCTTTAGGTAACAAAGCCCAGATACAAAGGTGAGTCAGACCAGGTGGAGACATCCGGTCAGTGGGGGGGATGCATACTGTCTCCCTGGTTACCAAGGAGTATGGGCCCCGCCCTTTGGGCGCCAATCCCAATCAAGGTGTAATAGGCTGGTTCAAATGTCTACTAGGGTAAATTGTAACTCAGTTGGTCACCTAGCGTCACTGTGGAGTTTCCTGTGTGTGTTACAATCTCATTGGCCACCTGTGTGTGGCCAGGCCCAACCACATGGCCTTTGCCCTTAAAAGCTAGTCTATGAAACAGAGCAGGGTCTCCCTCTCTTGTAAGAGGTGCGGCCCCGAATGTTTGGTTTGATTCTTGATGCTTGGCATGAAATAAAGCTTTGCTTGACCTTTGCTTTGTATCAGTCTCGCTCCTTTAATCATGGACCCATTATTGGGGCATAAGAGTATCCACCATTATAGTCCATCCCATCATATGGAATATGATCCTATGGATTCCATCATATGGAATATAGTCCATTCCATCATATGGAATAACTTCAGTGCCCTAAAAATCTGCACTCATTCTGTTCATCCCACCCTCTCCCTCCCTCCAACCCCTGGTAACCACTGAACTTTTTACTACCTTTGTAATTTTGTATTTCCCAGGATGTCATCTAGTTAGAATCATACCATGTGTGGCCTTTTCAGATTGGCTTCTTTTACTTAGTAATATGCATTCAAGATTCCCCCATGTCTTTTCATGGCCTGATAGCTCTTTTCCTGTTAGCACAGAAAAATATCCCATGGTCTGGGCGCACTGCTGGTTTATCCATTCACCTCCTGAAGGACGTCTTGGTTGCTTCCATGTTCTGGCAATTATAAATAAAGATGCTATAAACATCCAGGGGCAGGATTTTATGTGGACATAAGTTTACATGATTTTTTTGTTAACAGATTTATTTAGATATAATTCAGTATTTTCAAGCTCCATCCATGCAGTGACATGCCTCAGTATTTCATTTCTTACTATTGCTGGATAATGTCCACTGTATGGACAGGCCACATTTTCTTTTTCTCTTCATCATTCAGTGGACATTTGGAGTAATTCCTCCTTTTGGCCATTATGGCTATTCCTGTTAAGGACACTCGTGTACGGGCTCTTGTGTAGACACATGTGGGCCAGCACCTCCGTCCCAGAGTCTACTGAAGTTTTGCCCACTAGCCATTCCCAAGCCTGCTAGCAGCACATTCATTTCCTGGAAACTTGGAGAAAGACTGTTGTCCAGATTTCCCCTTACTCACTCTACCTTCCTACCAACCCGGTACTTCTCTGTGCTGAGCCTCCTGTTTCTAGGGCTTCATGAGGACAACACACTTCATGACAGGCTCTTCTGGGCCTGGATATCTTGCCATCCCTGATTAAAACAAATCCCAGCTACTCTTTAAACACTCCTGGAGACCTGGTCTAGAGCTCCTCACTCCTCAACAGGCTTCAGGTGATTTTGTAAGCACCTAATTCCCTGTACTAAGTGTCTTTTTTGCCTAGAAACTGCCAGAGGGTTCTTGTTTCCTATAGTTAATCCCAATGGTAAAACCACTGATTCCAGGCTGCACAGCTGGCCAGGAACAAAGAGCTCAAATGCTGAGCCCTCAGTCAGGAAGGCTGGCTCTATTTACCCCAGAGTCTGTGTCACTATCTACAGTCTCAAAGTTGTCCCCCACTGAAAGCACTTCCCCACCACAGAACATTGCCCTGGCTAGCCTCCAAGGGAAGCTGTTGCTGGAACAAGGGTTTGGCAAATCCCTTGAAGTCTGGACCATTTCCCCACAGAGACCTGGGCTCCAGATTAGCTTTCAGTCCTTGGAGAAGAGGAATCTGAGACTTCCATGAAGCTAAACCGAGGGTTCCTTCCTTTTACAGAAAAGCCCAGGGGATCGCGGGGAATTCCAGGTGACTTCCTGCTGCCCACCGCCCTCCCAACTCCCCGGTCTCCTGGAGAGGCAATTTGGCTCCTTCTGAGTCTGAAGCCAGTCAGATATTTCCACCTGTGTGTTTCCTGTGGATTCTCTCCCCGTCTGGGCTCCTTGAGGCAACTTCCCATGTTCAAAGTGAATCTTAGAGCTTGTTCCGGTCATATTCAGATAGTAAAAAGATTCCAGTCCAACCTAAGCCAGAACTTTCTTTTCTTTTTTTCATCTCCCTTCCCATTCAAAGCAGTGCCTCTTCCCCCAGTTTAGGCAGGAGAACATCGAGAATGGGGTATGAGGTGTCCTTTAGTTCATCTTTTTCCTTTCCTCTCCCCCATATGTCTTGCTGTTCAGCTTCTCTGGAATCGAGGGGAAAAGGGTAGGCAGGGGGAGCAGAAGATGTGAAGACAAACCAGTCCTGTTGGACTCCTATTGAAATATCTGACCACTGATACCTGCTGAGGCAGATGTCCAGTGGTTGGTCCCTATGTTAATTTCCTAGGGCTTCCATGACAAATTACCACAACCTGGATGGCTCAAATCAATGGAAATGTATTCTCTCACAGTTCTGGAGGCTAGAGATCCAAAATCAAGCTTTGGGCAAAGCCACGTTCTCTCTGTAATCTTTAGGGAGGAGCCTTCCTTGGCTCTTCCAGCTTCTGGTGGCTCCAGCAACCCTTGGCTTGTGGCCACATTGCTCTAGTCCCTGCCTCTGTCTTCATAGGCCCTGTTCCTCTCTGTGTCTGTGTCTAAGTTTCCCTCTTCCTATAAAGACACTGCTCATGGTGGATGAAGGGCCCATCCTATTCCAGTATGACCTCACCTTAATTAAATACATCAGCCACAACCTCATTTCCATGTAAGGTAATGTTCACAGGTCCTGAGAGTTAGGACTTCATCATATCTATTGGAGGGACACAGTTCAGCCCATAATGGCCCTCTTTCTCCTCTCTCTTTTAGGGAGCACTTTTGTCAGTTGAAAGCTATCCCAATTGCTCACTCCCTCCCCTGTCACCACCTGGGCCCCCTGGCATGTGAGATACCTTCCCTGTCTGACTTCTCATAGCTCCTTTCCATTTCTTTACCTCCTGCCCTATGGTTCAACATGGAGGTTCCCTGGCTGTGTAAGCAGCCCTCTAGGGCAAGGTTTTCACCAGGGTGGATCTGCACTGATTCCTCCCTTGTCATTCCCTTGGCCACAAGAAGACTCCCACAGTTCTGGCCCCATGGGCCTCTGGGAGTGCAAGATACTTCCTTTGCTGTCCTCGATCCTCCTTATGCCTCCAGGACAGCTCCAGGAAAGGGCACACCACTTGTCACCATGCTCGCTGTGCTCTGGCCTTATGATGGCCCCCTGGCCTGACCACTAGCAGCTCAAGAGACCTTCAGCACCAAGTCCAAGGCCACCAGCCTGGCCTTCCTGAGTCCTTCACCTCGGGCAAAGTTTCTCTTCTGGCCCCTTACCCCTTTGGGGATGAGGAGCTCCCCTGTTTCCCTTTCCCCTTGGGAGAAGACGAGAAACACCACAACATTCCCCAAATCTGTGAATTGGCTTTAAAAGATCGCCTTTGAGGAACCTCTGAACTGCTCTGGCATGTGGAGTGGGGAGCACCAGAGTCATAGATTCAGGCAGATCTGGGCATTCCTGTGGGGCTGTGTCTACCACCTCCTTTCAGAACACGTGAGAACCTGCTGCTTTCGACTGGACGGACTCAGGAACTCTATGCGGACAAGAGAAGTCTTAGCTAGCATGCTGGAAGATGATGCAGTGCCTCTTTCCCAGTACTCAGTCCCTGACAGTTTTAAAAGTCTGCAAATTCCCGCATCTATCGTCCTAACAGCTCTACCATTTCTTTTCTTATTACTGTAGCGACATTTGCAGCCACAAAGGCTTCCAAAACAGCTGGACTCCTCCAATGCATGCTCTGCAAAAGACAAGCTACCACGTTTTCACTCTGTTTAAGTTACCTTATTGCCTCTCAGGCCCCTGGACAGGATGGCGGGGGATCTGTGCATGTGAGAGTGACGTGCGCCGACCACACCCCCTCTCGTGTCCAGGCATCCTGCAAGAGGGCAACTCCGACCACTTTATTTTGAAGAGAATGCTCCCCAACCCAGACAATCTCTGCCCCTTTGCCCTTCCAGGGTGCGCTTCAGAGCACTTCTCTCTACTGGAATTTATAAGAAATCATAGTTTGTTTGTTTCCCTCTTCCCCACTAGGATATAAACTTTTGAAGCTGGACCTGTCACACTTCCTGCTGCACCCAGGGTTTAGAACAGAGTCCGACACGTGGTAGATATAGTGAGTTGAATAGTGCAGATCTGCCACCCCCAAAACATATGTCTACCAGAACCTACGCACGTGACCTTATTTGGGGAAAGGGCCTTTGCACATATAGTTAAGGATTTGGGGATGAGATTGTTCGGGTACGGAGTCGACCACCCCTCAATTAGACAGAGAACACTCTCGATAATGCAAGTCACACAGCGAGGTTTATTTCCAACTAGCTGGGGTCCAAGTATCCACCCGGCGCCGCGGGTTTCAACAAGGACCCCGATCACTCAAAGCCAAGGTTTTATATAGCATTTTCAAGGCACTTCTTCATAGCTACATACATATCTTGCACCCCACTTTGACAGTCTAACTTTGTTTAAACTTTTGCCACCCCAGCATCACCCTGGAGCCATCCTGGAGGTTAAGTGAGATTTAGGTTTAGAAGAAATTTAACTTTATTCACATTTTCTTCTGCCTCAGACTCCTTCAGTTTTATGGTGTGACCTTAGACCTTGAGGAACTGAGCCATTTGTCTCTGGAAATTGGGCCATTGAAGAGATGGCCTTTTTGTTGTAAATCACCAGGACACTTGCAAACCAAGGGAGATTCCTGTCTTGCAGGATTGTGATCTCTGCAAGTAACTACTTGTTTTTCTTTAACATTTGGTCCCCTGTGGTGCCCCTGTGGCACCACCACCTAACCGCCCTGGTGGTATATGATTAAGTTGTTTTTTCAGGTTTTAGCCACTTTCTCTTGTCTCAAGTTGTGTGTGCCCTGTGGGCTGGTTAGGGATGCTCAGTAAAATGGCTTCCCGGCCTTTAGGATGGCCATTCTTATGCTACTTTAGGATGGCCATTCTTATGCTACTTTAGGATG
The DNA here is from genome assembly GCF_010015895.1 of Lontra canadensis. NCBI lineage: Eukaryota > Metazoa > Chordata > Mammalia > Carnivora > Mustelidae > Lontra > Lontra canadensis. The sequence goes on from NW_022630995.1 coordinate 55,539,212, forward strand.
GTCACTCTTACAGTGCAAGGTGCCGGCTTTTGCTTTGCCAAGATGGCTGTACTTATGTCAGGGCTAGACTCGAGGTGGGTACAGCCTTGTTTCTCTTGGCCTCCACACCTGGAGCTGGTTTCTGGCACTTGTTTTTAAGTCCCCTGGGGAAAAGGGAGGAGGGACAGTTTAAGGGTTAAACAACAAAGTTATTGTTTAATTTCAATGGAAGCCTCTGGCTAAAATAGAAATATAAAATAGGTCCTTACAAGATAATCCTGGATTAAGATGAGCCCTAAACCCACGGCAAAGTGTCTTACAAGAGGATGGGAGGAGACACGGGCAACAAGGCCACATCAAGACAGAGGCAGAGTTTAGAGCCCTGCAACCACAAGTCAAGGTCCCCTGGAGCCAGCAGAACCTGGAAGAGGCAGGGAAGGTTCTCCCCAGGATTCTTCAGAGGGACCACATCCTTGTTACCACCTTGATTTTGGACTTCTTGCCTCCAGAACTGTAAAAGAATACATTTCCATTACTTTAAGACACCAAGTTTGTGGTAATTTGTTACGGTAGTCCTGGGAAACTACCATAGGAGGCATTCAGGAAATGTTTGCTGAATGCATGCATGGACACACCTTCCCCTGCTGCAGGATCTAGCCCCTTTCTGTCTTGGAGACCCTGGAGTGCCTGCTGCACTGAGGGGTCACCCCTAAAGGAGGAGTAGGTGTCCGGAATATAGACTGTAACTCTCAGCTCTTCCACTAAATGTCAGTTCCCTGTCATGGCCTCGGTCTCCCCATTTGGAAGAGATGGTCTCCCAGGTCCCTGGTTTTCTAGGATCCAACAGGAGCACAATAGAGACCAGGAAGATTCTCTGTAAGTAGCTCTCTCCAGGCAGCCCTGCTTGCCCTGGGTCTGAGGCCTCAGCTGGCAGAGGGCCCCCAGGAATCCCTCCGGAGCAGGGCACAGTCTGTGTGCCCAGTAGTAGCAGCTGCTCCGTGTCTGCGTCTGCCCACCCTCAGGGCCTTGTGGTTACCTTAGTGATCATCGCTCTCCCAGGGCTCCCCACTGCAGATGGGACCAGCTGGCTCTAGGGCCAGGGCACACTGTCCCCTGGCTAGGAGATAAATCTTGTGCTTCTCAAAGAACTTTTACTTCTAGGTTAGGGTTGGGAACAAGTGATTTAGGGAAGCCACCTCAGTGATCCAGGCTTCTTTCCATTCAGTAGACGCAGGATACCGCCCCCCCACGCCCCCCCCACCCCGGTATTGCCACGTCTCTAGGAAGATTGGCCAGCTTTCCCGACATAGGAAAAGGAGACTATTTTTGGAAACTTGTAAAGATCTACTGAAATGTTTCCACAAACTGCCTCTGTGCTCTCCTGAGAACACTGATGGCTGGCCAAGCCTCATTTCAGCAGGCTTATCTGGGTTCTAGAAAATTCACCACCTCAAATATTTGTGCGCATTTCAGCTGACCTCCGTCTCCTAGGCTTTCCAGGGACTGATTCTTCCGGGCGGCTGCCGTCCGTTGCAGTCATTCCTGCTCCTTGCCGCTGGGTGAAGCCAAAAGGACACGGGGCTGGGTCACGGGATGTAGTGCCTTGGAATGATCTGTGTGACTTTGGGCAAGTTCCTCAACCTGTCTGGGCCTTGGCTGACTCATGTGGGAAACAGAGATCACAGCATCGTCTCTCCATACCTCAGAAGACATCAAGAGGATCTAGGCAGCTGGGGACTTGAGAAGGGCTTCCCAAGAAAGGGCTTGGGGCACACAGAGAATGGGAAATGGATGGGAAATCTGGGTGGGGAGCCTTTAACCTTGCCCAGAGAGAGTTTTCTGCCTTTGCCTCTGGGAGGTAACCACTGAGCCCTTGGCGTGTTCTGCATGATAGGAGGGTCTCTTTCCCTGGGACCTCTTGAGCCAAACCAGAGAGTCTACAATAACCTTGTGAACTCTGGTGGGGCCTTGGGCCATCCAGTAGGGCCCATCCTCCAGATATGAAGATCAGCCTCGTGGGCAGGGCAGTCAGCTGTGTCTACATGGCTAATACCCATAAAAACTCTGGACGCCAAGGCTTGGGTGAGCGCCCCTGGTTGTCAAGACTCAGCATAGTATTGTCACACATGGTTGCTGGGAGAAGGAAGGGCTGCCCATATCTCCACTAGGAGATGACAACAGAACACTTGCTCCTGCCTGGAACTCTCCCAGGCTCTCCTGTCTGCAACCCCTCGTGCTGACTTTTATCTGTGAGCTTTCATGGTGGAAAAGCACAAATGGGAGTATGACAGCCTTACTGAGCCTCTGAGTGGTCTTGGGGATCCGCCCAGAACTTGCACGTTGGAGAAAGAGCAACATGAAGTTGGCGGGGGTGGGCGGGGAGAGGGCATGGATCTGTGGCAGAGAATGCAGGAGCAGCTCCCAAGGAAAGGTGGTATGGGACACTAGTCCTAGCTCCCACTGGACACTCCCCACTGTTCTTACTGGACCCTCGCCTCTGCCCTGGTTTCTGGAATCTGACCACCCCAGAGAAGTGTTTCTAAGGATCTTAAATGCTTATGAGTGATGCAAAAAACCTTGAAATCCTGGGAGAAAGCCTCTGATTAGCTAGGCCTGGATCGCATGCCTATTCCGTGGTGTCCTGGGTGCTGGGAGTGGGTTTTCCTGGTGGAGGGGCCATGCCTCCCACCTGGACCGATACAGTGGGAAATCCCTCTATCCCTCAAATCGGAAGAGTGATCTAATGCTGAGCAGCCAGAAAAGCTATCTATTCCAAATGACTTGGATGGGTCAGAGCATCTCAAAAAGTCTCTCTGAAATTAGAGAAGGAAAGTGCTTGAGAGCAGGTTGGCCTTTTGGGTGTGCAATCTGTTCAGTCCCACAGCACCTCACACCTGTTTCAGTGCTCTTCTATCCCCATTTTGGAATTCTTCATCGTTTTCAAACAGGATCCACATTTTGATATTGCACCAGGCCCTGCAAATTATGTAGCCTGTCTTGCTCAGAAGGCACAGAGCATCATGCAAATGAAGGGCTGGTTATAACCTGTGTTTTACTAGCAAATGGCCCAATCCTTCAGAGTTATTTTCACAGCTGCCTCTTATGTTTTTAGGATTTGTTTTGACTCGACTTAGTGAAACCACCATCTGTCCTGCTTATAATAGTCCCTGAGCAACACCCCCATAGGTACTGAAAGCTTTTTGAACAGCAGAGCTACTCACTTGCCCTGCTACTGCCAACCCCACTTGCCTGAGTCCTTGGTACTTCCACTCTAGATTCACCAGTTTCCTCTCATGACTTCAAACCGGACGCCCTGCAGAAGCTTCCAAGATGGCTGCTCTGCTGGCTGATGGGCATCACCGCAGGATATCATCAGCTCGACCACACCCACATCCCCCATCTTGTCCTCCTGCTTCTGCCCATATTACCATCAGCCTTCCAGCATAGCTTGTCTCAAGTCTTTCCTGCATCCTCATTGTTATCATATTAAGACATGTCCATCAGCGGCGTCGTTCCTATAAGTATTTCCAATAGGATGGGAGGGTGTACAGAATCTCTGGGTAGGGGACTGGGCTGCAAAGGTATGCTAAGGTAGCTGAAGCTCCCTAGAGCTAGGGCATGGCTCTCCCATTCCAACCCCCAATCTTCCAGTTTACATGCACCGTCCAGGACTTGATAGCCATCTGTGTATATTGTGATATTTGTTCAGTTGCTGTAACAATAGTCCAAATAATGATGACTAAATCAGGGTAGATGTTTATGGCTCTCTCAGAAGAAAACAGTCTGCATGGATGCAAAGCAAGTCTGATGGAGCCATTCCATGATAGTCAAGGACCTGGGCCCCTTTTGTCTTGTTCCACATCCGAAATATACTGATTCCACCCTATGGTCCAAAATATATTCTGAGCTCTAGCAAACATGTCTGTATTCTAGCCAGCAGGAAAGGGTGAGAGCAAGAAGGGCATCCTGGCACCCCGCCCTCCGTCTTTAAGGACAATTTCTAGGTATTAGACGTGACATCCTCCTTTCCATTGGCTAGATATCTGAACTGCAAAAGACAGTTTTATTTCACACAGTTATAAACCCACCTAAAGAGGGGATGTTCTATTTCTAAGAAAGTTAGTGTTCGTAGACATCAAGCATCTCTACAGCAGTAACACAAACAAAAGTCTTACGTGGAACTTGCCAGAAAGCTCATTGCAAGGAAGAGAGTGTACCCTTTTGTTTCTTTTTATTTTATTTTATTTTTTTTTTGTTTTTTTATTAACATATAATGTATTATTTGTTTCAGGGGTGCAGGTCTGTGGATCACCAGTCTTATACAATTCACAGCACTCACCATAGCACACACCCTCCCCAGTACCCATCCCCAGCCCCCCACCAGCAACCCTCAGTTTGTTTCCTGAGCCCTTTAGTTTCTTCTATTGTCCCTTGTTCTGGCTCTGAGCAGTCCACCTCTAGATTTCATTTACATAAGAAAGAGATAAACATCTGTCTCTTTTAAAGCGCTCTTAATTAATGATTTAGTCATATGTGGGAAAGCTACTCCTAAGGTCTGAATGATACAGATGAGAAATGAGTCCCTGATAGGGCAGGTGAACTCCGGCTGTGATTTCCCCGCCTTTCTGTGGTTGAGCTTACACAGTCACCAAGAGTGCAGGGGGATCCTTGTAAGAGACTTTAAAATGAAAAGCAGGATTTTTGGCAAAAAAATATAAAAGTCAGATTCAAGACTTAGGGTATAGAGGGGAGAGTACTGGGGACCTGAAAATAGCTTGGAAGCTAATATATGAGATTCATTCTGACCCAGTTAATATGTGCTTTGAGAAGACAAAGAGGTAGACACTTGGCTACATAGCCTCCCAAATGGCAAGGCCAAGTCTGATCATATATGTGAACAAACACTGAGACCAAAGTCAAACTTTTATGAACGATTAGTTTCTACCCAGGTATTCCAAGTTGCTCAACCAATGAGAAACCCTTCCCTTAAATAGCCAAGGTTAGGGCCATGCCCCAAACCATCCACTTAGCAGGAAATACAGGGTTTTAATAGGCTCACTCCCAGAGGTCCCAGAGGGAGACAAGCATGCTTCAAAATCTGTCCTACGTGTAACTTGTCACTTCAACAACAACCTCTCCACATCTTACTCGTTCCCTGGAGATAGCCTTTTACTATTTTATAACTGCTGTTTTCCTGAGCCTGGCTCCTTCTTCCCCTCATCTCCCTCAAACAACAGCTAAGACCAGGTTCAGATAGTTGATAAATTATTCTTGTAGGTAACATTCTGAAAAAGTGATAAAATAGAAAAGAAGACACTTAGCCAGAATACAAAGTATTATGGCTCCCTAGATCCAGAGGCTAAGTCCCCTGAGGGATCCTACCTCTTACCAACCTGGTTTGCCTTTTCTCCCTGCTAGATCCTGGCATCTTTAGTCTTAAACTAAAAGGCAAGGATCAAATGTAATCTTCAAAAGATTACAACTCTGCCTTTAAGGGAGACATCTGCCTATGGCACTTGGCAACCAGTGGTCTGCAACAGCATGCTTGGAATTTCTTCAGAGGTTCTGGCCTTTTCTGTTGCATGACAGAAGACTTATTACAGGGTCTTTGCAAAATCAGTGTGCAGTCTTTGTCAAAAGATTTAAGTTTTCGGGGCGCCTGGGTGGCTCAGTGGGTTAAGCCTCTGCCTTCGGCCCAGGTCATGATCTCAGGGTCCTGGATTGAGCTCTGAGTTGGGCTCTCTGCTCAGCGGGGAGCCTACTACCCCCACCCTCCCACCCCCCCACCCCGTCTGTCTGCCTCTCTGCCGACTTGTCATGTCTCTCTCTCTGTCAAATAAATAAAATCTAAAAAAAAAAAAAAAAGATAAAGTTTTCCCTAGAACAATAAGAACACCAGCTTTCAGGTAAAAATAGTGGCTTGTCTCCACTTCTCTGTATTGAAGTTTCAGAAGTACAAGGACCAATCTCAGAGCCTCTCATTACAAATATAGAGCATGGCAGACACTGCTGGTTGTCTTCTCAGCATCCTTTCTCCCCTCCTTCCTTCCTTCTCACGGTCTGTTTAAGTTCTATATTGGGTGTTCAGGTATATGTAATCAAACTCATTCTAAACTGGTGTGTGTGTGTGTGTGTGTGTGTGTGTGTAGCAAATTGTGATCAAATTTCTGTTTCCGGAGAGTGTGATGAAATGGATCTTTCTACCATAAGGCTACCCCTCCCAGGATGCCCAGTGTACTGGGAGCCAAGCTGACCAGAGGCCATCTCCTAACTAGAACAGACTCAACATTATCAGTGACATTCTCTGAGCCACACAGCAGAGCCAACAAATGTTTGTGGAGGAAATACATGAATAAAGTGTTTCTTGCCATCGGGGTCCATGTACTCTAGTGGAGGAGGTCATAATTAGCACTTATGAGCTGTAGGGTCAAATATGAGCTATAATTAATTACAGGGACCACATTTTCAGGATCAAACCCTGCAACAGGAATCCTAAGAAAGCAAGCTTTTCTGATTTTTAAATACATTTAAATGGAAATTGTACCACGGTATCCAAATCGAAGCTTATCGGACTGCTTTTCACAACCTCGACGCCTCCCACCCACGGCAGCCACATCCCCCTAAGCCTGGCTGTGACTGCCTCTCCCCTGGTTCTTGCGGTTTCCCTTCTCACCCTCCCCGAGGGGTGCAGGAGGTTAGACGTGGCCACTGGGTGAGAGAAACACTGTCCTCTGGAGTCCCAATCCAGTGTCATGGATGGGAGCCTTGGGTAGCGAGTGGTCAGGTTGTCTGCTGCTTGAAGGAAGACACCAGAGACACAACTTGAGCCACTGGAGCCAACTGTGCCTGGGCTGGCCTCTATTCTGTCTGCATTCTTGTGTCAACAACCTTCCCTTTGTGCTGAAAACTCCTTTGGAGCCAGGTTTCTGTCCCTCGCAAACACAAAGGTTCTGACAAATGTTAATTTTCTAAGTTCAGTTTCCCCTTCTGCAAATTCAGCTGCCTCTCGGCCTGTTGCGAGGGGCAGATGAACAACTGTTGTGCGTGGCTTTGAAGTATGAAGCACGATAGCCATGGTCAGGGAACCCTCCAAAAGCACTTATCAGCTACGATGCTTTTGGTTGCTAGAGGTTGAGCATGCAATTAAAATTTACTTACGCCATGAAGACTTCAAGTGTCAGCATCACTGGGGAGTTAGAAGTGCAAATTCATGAGCCTCCGTCCAGACCCACTGAGCCAGAATTCCTGGGTTATAACAGACACAATGGCTTCAGCCACAAAGGGCTCATTATCTCTTATAACAAGTAGTAGAAAGGTGGCTGGGAGCACGTTGTCTAAGTTTGCTTGGTCAAGGGCCTGGGTGCCTCCTGCCCTGCAGCTGGGTTCACTGGCATCCACCTCACAGCCACAAGATGGTGGACTGGGCCTCCATTAGCGTATCTCTCTCTTGCTCTCTCTCTCTCTCTTTTTTTCTTTTTATGTTGTTGGACAATATATAGTACATCATTAGTTTTTCACGTAGTGTTCAACGATTCATTAGTTGCCTACAACAACCAGTGCTCATCACCACACGTGCCCTCCTCAATACTCATCACCCAGTTACCCAATCCCACCACCTTCCTCCCCTTCTGCAACCCTCAGTTTGGTTCCCAGAGTTCAAAGTCTCCCGTGATTTGTCTCCCTCTCTGGCTTTTCCCATTCCATTTTCCATCCCTTCCCCTGGGGTCCTCTGTGCTCCAATAGTGTGTCTTTATAGAATCATGTCCAGGAACAGGGAGGGTGATTTCTCCTCACACAGCCTTTTCATCAGGGTAGAAAGGCTTTCCCCACACCCCGGCGTCTCTGGGACAAGTGCAGCGGGGTCAAGAGCTGCAAAAGCAAGTGTGCTCTGCAGGGATTCGAGCAGCAGTGTGAACCTTGGTCCCTGGGCTCCTCCAAGTTGAATTATTTACGATGCCGTATTGGTCGGCTTGTGTTTTTAATTAGCATCCTGGGAAAAGGCTGCAGCCTTGCAGTCCTCCTGTGGAATTTCAGGGAAAGCTCCACGGCCCATCTGATCGCTTTGGTAACGGGATCAAACAGCCACCATTGGGAGCTGGTGCTGTCGCAGGACCAGAAGCCAGACCTGAGACATCTTCCTTGCTCTGCCAAGCCGGAGGCTTTTGCTCTTCCTCTGGAGGGCTTCTCCTTCTTCAGGCTGAGTCGGGAAACTTCCATGAGATGGTGCACGTAAGGGCAGGCCAGGCCCCTGGCATCTGGCAAGGCATCACCCGAGGCCCCCAGACAGTCTCTGAGCAGGACCTGAGCAGCTCCAGTTGCAGAAACCTGGGCCCTAGAAAGCCTGCTTCCCCAGCTCTGTCTTTTGGCAGCACCGGCTGGGTGTCTCCACTCACACCAGATCACCAGAGCCACAAGCCAGGTGGGAAGCCAACAGCAGCCCTGGGAAGAGAGGAAGGTGGAATAGAAGCTTGGAACCGCCCAGAGGTAGGGACACTGACCACATGATTCTAAACCCCAGAATACAGGCCTCAGATGTGTGGGAGGAGGCGCTGGTGGGGCTGGAGCAACACACAAGGCCTTCTGAAAAACCAGCTCTGCCCTTCACTAGGCAGCTGTGTGACCTTGTGTGACCTTGTGCGACCTTAACCCCATGAGGCCTCAGTTTCCTTCTCTGTGAAATGGAGCAATCAGCATCTATTGGCATTCTATATATATTTGCTTTCTCTGCCCTTTTGGCAAGTTACTTGGGCTCCCTGACCCTCGGTTTCTTCCTCTGCAGATATGACAACCCCCACATCACTAAGCTGGGAAAAACCCAGTAGTAGCTGATGTGTCTGTGTTGATGGAGCATTCATTCTGTGGTTCACCCCATTTTCAGCACTTCACAGGTATTATTCCCCCATTTCTCCTCTCAGTAAACCCGTGAAGCAGGTACTATTACATGGGCATTTTGCAGGTGAAGGAATGATACAGATTAAGAATCCAGCACACAATTGGGGAAGTGGCTCAGATGCTAGTCCACATTTGCATAGGGGTGAAATCAGAGGTTTTTCCCTGAGATGTTAGCAGAGATTGGGAGACATGGGACTAGGAGAGATTTCAAGTTTCTGCACTGGGCTTTTGTCCATTTCCAGGTTTTCCACCAAGACATTGCAACTTTATCACACACAGAAACGTCTCGACAAAGGTGAAAATATATCAAAACGAAAACCACAGCCCCACCCTTCTCAAACTGATGCTTGGTGGACCTTTGTAGGACACCAAGTAGGGGGAGTATCCAGGATAGGTAAGTGCAGGGAGACAGAGGCAGCCTGGGGGTTGCCAGGATCTGGGGGAGTTCGAGAGAGTGGTGCAGGGGGTGGGAATGGGGAGCTACTGCTTACAGAGAACCGTGCTTTGTTTTGAGGGTGCTAAAGGTACACTTCAGGGAATTGTACACTTTAAAATGATTAGTTTTATGTTCTATGAACTTAACCTTAATTTTTAAAAAAGAGGGGGGCCTGGGTGGCTTAGTGGATTAAACCTCTGCTTTTGGCTCAGGTCATGATCCCCAGGGTTCTGGGATCGAGCCCCGCATCAGGCTCTCTGCTCAGCAGGGAGCCTGCTTCTCCCTCTCTCTCTCTCTGCCTGCCTCTCTGCCTACTTGTGATCTCTGTCCAAAAAAAAAAAAAAAAAAAAGGAGAGTGGGATCATACCTGTAGCTCATTCGTGTCTAGTAGTCGGATCTGCTAGAATGACTGTCCCTCCTGCCCCTCTCAGGGCAGGAGCTTCCATTAAGAATCCCTCCTCCTGAGGGTTTTTGGACCCCTTGGGGAGAGGCCAGCACCCTGCTGTGGGCCCCACTGCTCCCTACAGAGAAAGAGGTATTTATCAGGCACCTTGGAGCCTGGAGAGTCTTTTCTAGATAACAGCCTTGTCCTTCCTACTTTGTTCTGCTCCACAGTGTCCTCTGCACTGGTCCTGGTATGGCCCCTCAGGACCCAGCAGTGTGGGGAAGTATGAGGGCTGATTGAATGTTGGCCCCTGTTCTGGAACTAATCATTGTTCTTTACCCGTGATGTCATCATTCTAGGTAAATCCCACCCCCCCATAAGCACCCTCTGTCCTTTGAATCTGACCCCCTGAGTCTCTCTAAGCACAAAACTAGAAAGTTGATTTCACAGGGTTAACAAGATAGAAATGGGATAGTAGGATTTGGTGACCCCCAAGCAATCTTATAACCTGGACTTTTCTCCTTGGAAGATGGTTCCACAAAAGCCAGCCAGACATGGTGGTCACTTCGGACTTGCTTTGTGGTCTGGGAGCCTCGGTGGCAAGACCATCTGATTCCTGATTTGGCCAACAACTGGGAAACCAAGTTGGTGAGGCAGCCCTGAAGGAGAAAGGGCTCAAAGGGGCCAACTCCAGATAGTTTAGAAGGTCTGACTGTGTTTACATTTGTCCCTTCTTCCCTCGTACTAATAGCAAGTGCTCAGTAATGATCTCCTGATTAATTCTATGGAGAAACGACACAAGCTTGACTCTCGGCTCTATCACTAACTAGCTGGGTGACTTTGGGCCATGGCTTTGCTTCCTGGAGCCTTGCTTTCCTTCAGAGCAGTCTGTTCTTCCCCCCGGTGTGGACAGGCTGAGATGGGTGAATGACTGGCAGACCCCTTCGAGGACTTCAGTTAACTCAGAGACTCGATGGGACAATGCCAGTGTGGGAAAGGGGACAGCCACCCAAAGCCACACATTTTCTCTTTCAAAAACTTCCTGCAACCACCTTATTTACTTTCCCAAAGGTAAACTCCCCAGTTTAAGATAAGGAAATGTACTGTTGGGCCTTTCTTCCTTCTGGCTGCCGGGAATCAGAATGCTTCAGAGAAAGAGAGAATGAGAAGTACTGTCCCTCCCTCCGTGGCATCCAGGGAGATGACTGTCACCATTGCCACCTAACCACAAAAGGGCAGCGAGTAATCATAATTACAGACAGAGCCCTCTGTGCTTACAGCGTAAGGGTGCAGCCTGTTCCGGGTGTGGGGAAACCCCAGAGCTCCTGAACGCCACACTGCCCCAAGAAGAGGAGCTCGGTGCCATGGGAGAGGCTTGTCCAGATGTCCTCGAAAGATCTGTGAGAGCACAAGTCATGCTGGATTAGGACTCATGCTAAAGATCTCATCTTAACTAATTACCTCTGCAAAGATCTTAACCTCCTCATAAGGTCACAGTGTGAGGTCCTAAGGTAAGGGCTCCAATGTGGATTTTGGGGGGACACAGTTTAACCCATAACAGGGGGACTGTGATAATGACCAGAGATCAGGGATAAGGAGTGCTCATAAATGTGTTCCCTTTATGGCAAGGGGGAGCCTTGCTCTCAGGGTCGCATCTAATGTCCTCATCTTGCTTGGGCAGTAGAAGAGTCTTACAGGACTCTTACTGGGTGGTTTCTACCATATTCCAGATGATTCCATGTACATTCTTAGATGGACATGTGCCGCCAGCTCAGCATAAAATGCCATAATGGTCCAGAAACCAGGTTCCATGGGTCCTTCCAGACCTGGTTTCCTCTTCCTTGAGCTTCAGGCCTCTTGGCTTACCAAGCTGTCCAGTGTGGTAGCCGAAACCCCAGGCCCAGAAGCAGAGTGGTCTGCCTTCCAGCTGCCCCCTCTATTCCTCAGCCATGGCATTTTTCCAAGTCTCCTCCCCGAAGGAATCAAGAAAATGAATCTTTGCATCTGGAGTATAGTACAATCTTGAATTCAGTTTATCAAGGTCACGTATGCAATATCACTCTACACACCTGTGCTACAAGGCCAAGTTTTTTTTTTCTTCTCTTCTTCCGGACAGCTTATCCAGGCCCCATTCCTTTTGTGTTCGAATTTGGACCACTTCTCTGTACCATTTATTTTAGTACATATCCTGCAAACAGAGTAAAAGTTCCTCAGCCCAAGGCACAATGGGTAAAAGGAGGCATGTCCTCAACCCTGAGAGCAGCAGGTCGTCAGGAACTAATCAGTAAGCCCACCACAACCGTTGGGCCAAAGATCCAGCTTCTGCCCAGGGAGGGTTGAGTCTCACAGGCAGAGGGTGGGGCAAGAAGGCATCCCTCCAGGCTTCCTGGTTCCCCCTGTGGTGGGCTGGTGGGCAGAGATGACCAGGTGGAAGTTCCTGCCGCAAGCAGCTCAGGGGCAGACCGAGTCCAGGGGCACCAGGTAGGGCTGTGAGGAACCCTCCCGTGGGAATATATGAGACCTCTGGATGACACTGAAGGGACAGTGCTCTGATGTGTCTAAGCTGGGGTTGCAAGCCACTGGGGCTGCTGAGCAGGGTCTCCCAGATGGGAGTGGACACTCTCAGTGTCAATCAGGTGGGAAGAGAAGGATGCTGGGACAGGAAGTAGCTTGGAAGGCGGGCCTTAAACTGGTGAGGAGTTGCCATCTTCTTCTCTATGGGCCCCCCTGTGGGGACTTGGACCGGGGTAGGAAGGAGGGGGTGCCAAGTGCTGGAGGGTGGTGATGGCTGCCTGGGAACACATTGAGCCAAGCAGGGGATAGTGTGGGTGGCCTTGAGGGTTCTGGAAGCAGTCTTGTTGGTGGCAGTTGTCAGTTATTCTGTTTATGTCCCTTCAATGCTCCCAAGATTCCCTATAAAGTCTTGTTAAACAGTACAGCACAGTCTCAGCTGGGCTGGGACAAATTGAGGGAAAGTTCTATGTCCAGGGTTGGGTCGGAGAGAGTAAAGAATGGGCAGGGTCTTGGACGTCAGGGGTGTGATGACACCAGGGAGACCCTGAAAGGAAAGGGGAGTCTCACGGGTGAGACTGTCATGGCCCTCCCATGGTGGACCACCTCCCCCCTGCTACCAACCCTGGAGAACAAAAGTGAGGATCTGATGAGGACACTGGTGGGGAAGGAACCCTTCTCCATGGGCTTCCTTTCCCAAGACTGGTCTCCAGGACTGTGTGCTAGGCCGCATCTGAGTCGGGGTCCTGTCAGGGCAGAGGGAATCAGCAGGAGCCAAGAGAATCTGTCCAGGAGGACCAAGTTCAGAGCAGGATCAGGGGCGAGTTCGAGTCTGAGTTTAGAAACCTTCCTCTGTGTCTTCAAACCTCTTTGACCCCATTTCTAATACTGCATAGAAATCACCCAGGCTCTTTACTATTCCATTAGCACCTGAAGCAGCTCCATATCTGGGCCTTTGCACCTGCTATACTTCTCCCAGAAACCCTCTTCCCATAGATACTCACTTCAGTCTTGACTCACATATCACCTCAGAGAGATGTCCCTGAGCACTCCATGGAAAACAAAAACTTTTGTCTCTCCCTACCCCTTGTCTTACTTCACAGCACTACTTGCCTAAAATTAAATTCTACGAGACATATATTTGTTTATCTGACTGCTGTCCCTTTGATCTGGTACAATGTAAACCCCATGAAGGCAAGAAATGTGTGTTTGCTCACCATTGACTCCCAAGGGCCTCAGACAGGCCCTGGTACTAGTCAATACTCAATAAATACTCGCTGAGTCAATGATTAATGGTGATTAATGTCTGCTGAGCTTCGACTAGAGTTCCAAGACTTGCTTTTAGGGCGTGTCAGGCCCCTTCAAGGGATGGAAACATGGCAGAGACAATTCTGACAACACAGTTATTTCCACTGAGTTGTTAGACATGGCGTCCACATCTGTCTATCCACTGCCTGACCTTCTCCCCTGAGGAGACCCAGAACTCTGCAGGACTCTCCCCCACGCCACACATGTTTCTCCAGTCTTGCCTTTGCTTCTGCTATGATGACTCACAGTGTTCTTTCTCTCTTCTCTGCTTTCCAAAACCTGGCTCCTCCTTCAGACCAGAACTATCCATCCTTCAAGGACTAGCTTGAGGCTCTTGAAGCTTGTTAAAAATCACACCAGGTAACACGAATATTCCTTTCCCTTAGAACCCAGAGCTCTTTCTTTACACTGCAGTCAAAGCAGTTTTCACAGTCTGGAGTAATTAGGACACAGCAGGTCTCTGACCTCCTTATGAGACAGTGGGATCCATAAAGCTATGGACAGAGTGTTGGTGTTTCTCATACTTGCCCTGTAAGTGCTCAGTTAATGTTTGCTTAATTGAATAAAGTTGACATTATTCTCTGAGAATTGTCTGGGGGGAAAGAAGAAAATTTAAATATGCACTGTGCTAATAAATGCCATCACATACTTTATTTTCCAAAGTATTTATTTCTAAAACACAGCAGTCTTACTGCCTAGAGGTATTACCATTTCTGTTTTATAAACGAGGGTCAGAGACATTGTGTGAGCTGCCCTGGGTCACACAGCTAGTAAGATACAGAACCAGGGTTTAAAGTCAAGAAAATAAATAAAATAAAATAAATTAAATTAAATAAAAAATAAATAAAGTCAAGAAGATAAGCAAAATCTCTACTTATATAAAGACAAAATGGCTTATAGCCAGTTAAATTATTTTAATCCTTATACATTCATAGAATTCCAGGAGATGACATCACTAGACATAAATAGGCATGGATTTGTAAACCTGATTATAATATGCCTAAGGTAAATAAAAACAGTATAGCCTTTTCCCACAAGGATGAAAATAACTTTATATTGTATTCTTTTTGTGCAAGGAGACTCTGAACTACATAGGCACCTGCCCGAGACAAATCAAAACAATTGGCTACAATGAGGTCCCATAAATTTAATTCACATTTTTCCAGAGGCCAGAACAACTCCTGTAGCTCAGCCAAGGCTTAAAAAGGCAAGAGAGGTATTTATAGCAACAATAACAGCTGATTGTAAGAATTTGTTTGCCAATTAAATTTATTCTAGGAAATCTTATAATTGCTGAGTTCTGTAGCTAGCACATTGGGCTCATCAGCTGAAACCACCGTTTAAAATGGGTATTTTTAAAACCCCCATTGAAGCTAAGAATAGAAAAATTAGAGAGTTGCCCTGGAGTGTTATCTCGGGGCAAATTTAGCTCACTGAATTTAGCTCAGTCCCTGAAGAAATAAGACTTTACAGTTGATTACATGAAAATAATAATAAAAAAAAACTATCCATAAAAAAAGCATGTTTCCAAATAATGCACTCTGCTGTTTATTGGAACTTACCAGAACATGACAATTGTCCTTTAAAGCATATCTATGAACTTCTTAAATGAAATAATTCCAGAGTGAACGGTAATGCTTTTCTAAACCTTCACGTTTTTTTTTTTTCCAGAAAAGTTGGTTACCAAAATATACCCCCTGCAAACTTGAACAACAAAAAAAATAACTTTAAGAACTTAAAAAAAATGGGACGCCTGGGAGGCTCAGTTGGTTAAGCCACTGCCTTTGGCTCAGGTCATGATCCCGGGGTCATAGGATCGAGTCCTGAGTCGGGCTCCTTGCTCTGCAGGGAGCCTGCTCCTCTCTCCGCCTCTGCCTGACACTCTTTCTGCTTGTGTGCACTCACTCTCTCTCTCTCTGACAAATAAATAAGTAAAATCTTAAAAAAAAAAAAAAAAGAACCTTAAAAAATATGAAAAGAAGATAGATACTCTTATACAATTACAGTGATTTTTTTTTCCCTTCAAAGAAAGCTGAGAATTGTCTGGGGGGAAAGAAGAAAATTTCTTCTTCTAATGATAAAGGGCCACAGGTTTCTTTAATAGAAAGTCTGGAAAAATAAAAAAAAAAGAACAGGAAAGGAAAAGACTTTTGCCCCACTGCTCCTGGGACAATCGTGGCTAACATGTTGGTGTATTTCTTTTTGCTCTGCTTTGTTTTTTTAAGCTTGGTTTGTATTGTTTCTGTGCTTGCTGTTTTTTAATCTGCCCCTTGTTTTGTCCGGAACAGTACTGGTGACCTGGCAGGAGGTCCTGGGACAATCGGAGGCTGAGCTGTCATCCACGCAATGATCATACGTGAGTTCGTTCTCATCTCCTGGACGTTTATACAGGTGGGTTCTGAGAATCGAAAAAAAAACCAACAAACTCTCTTTCCACCATGGAAACACACAAACACCCACAACACCTTGCAACCAAGTTCAGTGCTCATGTCCAAACTCCCTAGCCAGCCCAGAGGCCCAGCCTCAACCCTCCTGAAGCAAATGGATTTAAAGGCCCCCTGGCAGCTTACAGTTCTGCTTTCTTGAAGAGGATTTCACAACCTCCATTTATTCGTTTACACCTCTGTGACGTCTGAGCAAGAAGCAAGGAGGGGAGAGCCTTCTGGGGATATTGCCTGGACCCTCCCTGCAGGGGGCTTTGCCATCTCTGTGAACCTTGCCATTAAGTTGTGTGGGGAGCTTTCTGCACATGATCCCAAGTCCACAGTGCTGGGGTCACAGTCCATTTGTGTCAGGGTCAGAGAAAAGAAGCAATCAGCCAAAGCTTGAGGGAAGGGCTTTGTTTTTTTCTGTACCTGCAAAATGGTCCCAATTCATTGTGTGCCCTGGCGTACACCTGACACCAGTTGGGCGTGATGGCCACACCAGGCTCTGACCACACAGGGTCCGGGGGCAGCAGAACAATGAGTAGTCTTGAGTTGCCAAACTCCAGACTCCCTCAGCAGCATGAGTAGTAACTGTGGCACACTGCCTATCCCCCTCTAGGGACACAGCCAAGCCAGCACCTGGCAGCACGGATCAGGTGGAACAGTCAGGGACAGAGCCTGGTACAGATTGGCAGGGCAAAGCGCCTAGGGGCAACTGGTGGCCCAGGGGTTGTAGGCCTCCCTGGGAAGGACTTCTAATTGGGAGTCCGGAAGATTCCACTTGCTAAGTACTTAAAGCTCCCGGTACTACATATACAGTAATTCTGCTATTTGAGCATCTCATTAACCATGCAGTATTATGGTATTATCCCATCATTGACCCCCAAATACCATGGGCTGGTAGCTCTGTACCAGACAGACCTGGGGAGATGGCAGCAAACAGACACTGAACTCCCCACCCCATGGTGCTGGGGGAGAACATGAGAGAGAATTGCATACACAAATGTATGAGATAGGTTCGAGTTGCCCGGAGAGGGGCTTGGTCAGGGAAGGGCTGGGAAACGCATGGGTTTTGAGGGCCAAGCCTCCTGGAGGGCCAAGAGGCCTGGGTCAGGGCACAGCCTGAGGGGAAGCAGCAGGGAGGCCTGGGGATGGGGGCCAGAGGATCATAGGCCACGCTGGCTACTTCGGACAGCGTTCTGAGTACTGGTTGAGATGGGGACCACCAGCGATTTTTGAGCAAAAGAGTGACAGGATCTGGCTTCCATTCTGAGAGCTTTGGTCTGCCTCTGGGGTGAAAAATTAGTGGGCAAGAGGGAGAGCAGGAGGCAAGTTATGACCCTGCATTTATAGACGAAGATTCGGAGGCTCAGGAACATGCCTCCAAAACCTGATGGCATAGGACCATCTGGAATCTTTGAGTGACTTCCCTCTGCCTTTAGAATAGAGCAGAAGTGCACAGATGAGATCCTGCATAGTCTGCAGCAGCCTCCCTCCCCCGTTCCCTGGGGGCCCACCACCTTTAGACTGGTCTCTCTTTGACTCCTCAAGAGGCCCTGGTTCAGGTCCTTACCTGGTCTTTTTACATCTTTCCCAGTACCTGCAGTGCCCTCCTCCCACTTGCTCACCTGGCAAAGAACTAGTCATCCTCCGAGCCCTTAACCAGCTTTTCTCAGGGAGGCCTATCTTGTCCCGGCAGACCAAGCCAGGTGGGCTGGGTGCCTCTGTAGGGCCCCCTCCACTCTGGCTGCTGTCCTTACCTTTGAGAGCTCTTTGTTGGTCTCCGCTCCGGGCTCTGGATTACCCAAGGGCAGGTTGGATTCTCTCTCGTTCATCCATCAGCATGTAAGTCAGGGACATGATCGGCACTAGTACAGATGCCTGAGTTGAATAGAAAACTTGCTCAAGATCACACGGATAGTAAGCAGGAAGATCAGGGTTCAAATTTCTCTCCGACTTCCTCGTCGCCTCAGAACTTGAACTCAAGTCTTGGTTTACATAGGCCCAGCTCCTACAAGCTCATGAATGAGCCATTTCATTTTTCCGGCCCTTGAGTTTTCCAACACTAAAAAGAGAGCATCAGACATTGAGCCAGACTTTCCACATTACGTGCCCAGTGGGTACTCCCCAAATTCCTCTGACCACTAGAAACTCCTAGGCCCTGGACACTTCTTATGAGTGCTGAGTCCTGGTCCCATACCCACCCTTTAGGGATCCTGGTTCTGTGTGTTTGTAGTTTAATCAAGAAACCCAAGAGATTCTTGTCACCAAATAAGTTTTGGAAACACGTTTCAATGAGACTGCTTCTCAAAGAGGTTCCCAAAAGTAAAAACATGATGACATAAAAGGGACATAAAAACATGATGACAATGACTGTTTCAACTATAATGACAGTTCCTTCTCAAATGTTTCCTCTCTTTTATAAAAAGAAACTGCAACTGAAACCGCGTATTTATTTACGTGAATTATTTTGGGGGCCCAACGGAAGGTTCCTGAATTTCCACCGAGAGTGTAATTTCCTGGATAATCCTAAATAGCACTTCTTTGAGGAGCGTCAGCCCACTCTGAATGAAGGAGTCCTCCCAGGGAGCACGCGCCAAGGCGGGAGGGGGGTCGGGGGGGGACTCTCACCGGCCCTGAAGGAAGCTGCAGAAGCCCAGAGCAGTTAACCAACCTACCTGCCAGCACACAGCGGGCAGGCGGCAAAGACGGAGCCCAACCCAGCTCTCCGAGCCTCTGACCAAGGGGCTTGGCACAGAAAACTGGGATATTCGCCTTTCAGAGCAATGGGTGCCCCAGAAACCTCACCTTGATGATGACGAACTGTGAGGGAATAGGGTGCATGGTAGGCACTCAATGGCCAGGGGTTCGCTGATGGCCCAACCCCACCTTCTTACCATCCTGAGCTAGAAACAGGGCACTCTTCAGATGATTACATTCTCTGCCATGTTGGAGTCAATCTATGGAATACCCGGGATGAGCTCCCACTGATCAGATTTATGCTCGATAACTAAAAAAGTAATCAGTGCAGGATACAGGGAAGCAGACTGATTCTCACTCTGCCATTTCCTTACCTCTCAAAACCTGCTTCCAATCCTCTGGAAAATGGGGATGATGCCTCCATCAGTAGGTCATTAGTGAGTATTCGTGAGACACCACATAGCACCTGGCACAGAATCAGTCAGCATTGGCTACAGGAAAGGACAAATGAAGGAAGGGAAGTGGTTCCTTCTGCTCTGGATTTGGAATTTGTCCCCCTTCCTCCCAGCCTCTGGCTCTCTGTCACAAGTGTGCGACAACTGTAGCTGGACCTTTCCTGAATGAAATCTGTGGCTGGAGGGGAGAATTGAAGTCCAAACACGCTAGGTGAATGAAGGCAGACATGAATGGCAAATAAAGAAGCCCCCACAGAACCCACCATCTGCCACTGAGTGTGGTATGTTTGCGTTTTATTAGTTATGAGAAAGTTTGGCTACAAGGAATAGAGGAAACTAAAATAACAGTGACTTAATCCTTAGATTTGTTTGTCAGTCGTGATCCCAATGGCAGAGGGAAGCCAGTGCAGGGCTGGAGTGGTGCTCCGCTGTTCCTTCTATGTTGTTGCCGGGCTATGTGTGGCTTCTTAATTTTCAAGGTCAACTCATGGCCCAATATGGCTGCTGGATTCCAGCCATCAGTGCAAATTCTGGCCAGCCGGTATAAGGAAGAAACGAAAGAGGTAACTTCTCCCTCTGTGATGGTTAATTATAGGTGTCAACCTGACTAGCCACCAGTGCCCAGATTAAATATTGTTTCTGGGTGTGTCTGTGAGAGTGTTTCCAGATGAGATTAGCATTTGAATCAGTGGACTCACTAAAGGAACATGCCCTCCACAATGTGGTTAAGCATTGGCCAATCTGTCAAGAGCCAGAATAGAACAAAAGGCCCAGGAAGAAGGAATTCTCTTCTTTTTTCCCCGCCCCCGCTTGTGCTGGGATATTTCATTTCATCTTCTTCTGCTCTTGGACTGGGATTTGCATCATTGGTCCCTCTGGTTCTCAGGCCTGCAGATACAAGCCTGAACTACACCACTGGCTTTCCTGGGACTGCAGCCTGCAGGCTGCAGATCGTGGGACTCCTTGGCCTACACAACCACGTGAGTCAATTCCTGCTAATACCTCTCCATATAGATATCCTATTGGTTCTGTTTCTCTGGAAAGCCCTGAGTAATACAACCTCTAAGGACCTTTTCCTGAGAATGCACACATCACTCCTACATAATTCTGCTTGGTCAGAATTAGTCATATGAGCATGCTGGCTCCAAGGATGGCTGGGAAATGTATTCTTACTTGGGGAGACCATGCGTGCAGCTCAGTTCAACATCTCCAGGTGCAAGAAGAGGACAATGGGGCAGTCTGGGCTACATCTTTATGATTTGCTGGCTTCCTGAACACTCATCAAGACCACGGCTATTCTTAGGCCCTCCTTTTTTAAATGTTGTGTTGGAGTAGAGAACAGGATGCTTTTTCTTAAGTGGGACTCGTATTCAATAATCTACTCCGTGTGACTGACATCAGGCATTTGCTGTCCTTGAAACTGGTCTTGGGATCCTGGGCAGCATCCATGCAAATTCAAGGGTCCCCGTGCATCACAGGCAGAAAACTATGTTCCCAGACAGGAAGTCCTTCCGGAGAGGGCTTCTGGTAACAAAACTGTAAATAGGCTTTTATGGGGGGGCAGCTAGCTTTGTAAGATGCACAGCCCTGTCTTGCTCTGTGTTGTGGAGCAGAAATTGAGGCTCAGAGAAAGCAAATCACTTGTGCTGAGTCATGGAGCCAGTGGGCCCAAGCCCCACAACTTTCCATCGCCATGCTGCCCCTATTCCACAATGAAGGGGCCCATGGAGGTCTTTCCCCAATATCATCTTGTCCCCTACTGTGAGAGTTAAAGAAAGACCCTGAACTGAGGAATCCAGGACCCTCGGTACCCATCTTCTATTAATTCTCTAGTTCTCGTCTCCTGATTCCTGCTGCTTCTGCATTAGCACCGGGACACGTGAAGGGCGTCCGAGGAAAGCAGAGCTGGGGGGAGATCTGTGGGGCACTGTGCAGGAAGGGAGGGCAAGGTGCCACCTGGAAGTCTGCAGGCCCTTGCTGGGTGATGTTCCAGCATCTCTCAGGAGAATGGCCACAATCACCATTTGGGGCATTTTGGAGGCAGATATAAATGGGTATTGTGCCTGGAACTCTAGGGCATGTTAAGGCAAACCTCAATGGGCTGGAAGGCCCAGGTTTATTCAGTGGGTTTAGTGAGAGAACCCAGGCCCAGCTCTCAGTGATGTGTGGGCCAGAGTTGGAGGACCAGTGGGGCAGGAGCTCTCTGGGAGCCCTGTCTTTACTTCCTCTATCCTGAGCAAAGCGGGTGCCCAGGAGCTTGGAGACCCTGGAGTGAAGCATCTCCTGAGGTCTTCTGATTGACAGGAATGGTTCTGCCGCAATGTTGGTCTCCACAGTTTCAGTCGAGTCTGAAGTCAGAGGCCCAGGGATTCTTTCAACCACATCTGGGAAACAGGAGTAGTGGAACCCAAGCTCGGTGTTGGTCCTGAGAGGAGGGAGGGCATGCTTGGTGTGTTTCAAGTCTTCCTTTCTTCCTCTTGCCTGAAAAGACGGAGACGTCTGTGTCCCGGGCAAAGCAGGGTTCTGAGTCAGCCCTGACATTGAATCACTCACCCCCGCCACCGACCGACACCATGACATCAGGATAGACCCCAGCCAGCACACAGCAGGTGCTCAGCACACAGGTGCTGAGGAATAATATACGTCAGCCCGTGCAAGCTCTTGGTAAGTATTAACTCTGTGAGCCCTCACAGTCTGACGTCGTGTGATGTGCTGGTATTAGTCACGACTCACAGACCTGGAAGCTCCAGCCCAGAGGGATCCAGGGTGTCCAGGGGATGTGGGCAGTAAATACACAGTGGTCTGCTTCCAAAACCCCGGCATTGAACCCTTGTGATTTAAAAGGCCTGACGCGTAATCTCAGAGACTCCGGTGTCATCCTCTGCGGCGGCTGCTGGGGCTGGAGGCATTTGCAGGACTAGGAAGGGATGAGTGCAGGCTGGCTGGTGAGGTGGTAGACACGTCCTTGGAGGTAATGGCTGGAGGTTCGAGACCTCATGCTCCTAGGAGGTAACTCAAACTTGGGGCAGGATTTGACGAGAGATGAGCCAGATGGAGCAGCAGACCCAGACAGAGATTGGAGTGTTGGTTCTTCAATCCTCCTTGTCATTTGGTCCTAGCCAGTATCCTGAGGCCCCATGTCTGTCATCTCTGGAGAGGGGCAGTGATGGGCAAAAACAAAAGGAGCATTTCCCCAATTGTCCTCAGGAGAAAGATGGGCAGTGCTAGCTTGGGGTCCCTTCAACAGAAGGTCGCATCAAGAACAGAGGTGCCCCCAAGTCCCTGGACACCTTAAAAGGTGTAGACAATCCTCCTAGACACCAGGAAATGGCAGTGATGGGGGTGAGGCAGGCAGCTCCCAGCCTGCCCAGCCTCCCTGAGAGCAGAAGGGGAGGGACTGTGACCCCCAGGTGCTGCCCAGACTTGGGCTCCCGGCTCTCTGACCACAGCCTGGGCCTCACAGGGGCACCAGAGACACACAGCAGGGTGTCACGAGCACCTAGTGAGACCCCCAGACCCCCCCTTTTTTAAAGATTTATTTATTTATTTATTTATTTGTCAGAAAGAGAGTGCAAGTACCCACAGGGAGAACAGGAGGCAGAGAGACAAGCTGACTCCCCACTGAGCAAGAAGCCCAATGCAGGGCTCTATCTCAGAGTCCTGGGATCATGACCTGTGCCGAAGGCAGGTGTTTAAACCAGCTGAGCCACCCAGGTGTCCTGTGGTCCAGCCCTTTAACAGAGGCTATCACCAGGATGAAAGGGATGCTCCCCAAATGTCTCAATGACTCAGGGGCTGGGGGAGGGCATGCTGGACAAAAGGAGAAAGAGGAAGAGGGAGAGATCGCAAACCTGGGGTGGCAGGTGGAGAAAGAGGAGGGCAGAGCACCCCAAGAATAACACGGAGATGCAGCCTCCAAGAGGAAGCCCGGAGGAAGTATTTGTGAGCACCAACCGTGTCCTTTCACAAAACCCTTGTAATAACCGTAAAACAGGCATCATTATTCCCATGTTGTCTGAGGCAAAACGAATTCTGAGAGATCAGAGGACAGGCCAAAACCACCCGATAAGGCATACATGTAGTCTGTTTGGTTCCAAAGCCCGCAGTTTTCCTCCCATACCGACTTCCCGTTTTCACCCAGAGCTGACCCTGCAGGGAACACGCTTGTCCCATCAAATGCGCAGCTAGAGCCTGCGCTGCAGAGCAGCGGCTCCCGGGGTGCACGCTTATCCTAAATGTCTTTGAAACACCACGATCAAGGTCATCTCTGGCATGAGGCGCTCTGAGGGGTGTCGAGAAGGCTGGACCCAAGTGCAAGCCGACTCAAGAAGCAGCAAAGACGGGAAGCGCAGGATAAGCTCTTAGAAACCTCTTAATGATATCCAGACACTGACACCGAGGCCCACCACGGGTGTCCTGGCTTCGGTTTAAAACTCAGGATGGGTTGACTGAAGGGAGCTGCAGAGTAGCAGGACAGCGTGTGTACTAACAAGCCATTTAATGGCCATCTCCCAAGTGAAAATATGAAACTCCCTACAAATCACAACGTGGCTTGGACATGGTGCTGAGCTTGTGGAGAACCATGAATCACAGAGTGTCAGACCCTGGGAAGAATCTCAGAGATTGCTCTCTTGGAGGAGGAAGTGGGAGCCCAGAGGCAGGAGGTAGCTCCCTAAGTCCATGCTCTGGCCGCAGGGAGGACCAGGTCCAGCACTCCCAGTTCCCGACCCCAGGTAGCATGGAGCATTGGCCCGCAGTCCCCAGGGCCGAAGAGATTTCCACCTAAGTTAAAATCTTGACAGGACTTCGGAAAAACTACCCCCACGTCTCCTTGGCCCATTACTTCACTCGGTTTGGTTTTCTCCATAGTTCTTAACACCGTCTGAAATGATCCCTTGGCACAGCATCCACGCTTCTTCACAGCCTGACCTCTTCCACTCTCCTGGTCTAGACTCATCTCTTTATTCCTTTTCTCTAAGACCATGTTCCAGGCACATTACAATCCAGCACCACCGTATCATGAACTGAATCTGAACATACCTGGCTATGCTCGTTCCTCTGCTCAGAATGTGCTTCTAGTTCTCTAGCTGGTGAACATCTCATTCTAAAGGATTGGCACCAACAGCCCATGGGAGCATTTTCTTGCTCCCCTCAGGGCTGGACTCATATTTATTGTTGCTATTTTCGTGGCCATACCTATCTTGACCTCTCCCTCTGTTGGTGCACCTAGAATTCAAAATGCCCCTTATTTGTTTCCCCCATGAGATGGTGACATTTTTGAGGGCTGGACTTGGTGTTAATCATCTCTGTGTGCTTAAAGCCTAGTGTAATCAGGTGCAGAGCAGAGCCCTGAAAAACTTGTTTAGTGAATGAAAGGAAATGTGTGGGTGGGCTCTGGTCCTGACCAGTATTGCACAGAGCCATGCAAGGGCCAGCACAAAATATTAGTAGGTGCCCAAAAGTTCATTAATTAAGATACTTAAATCATACTGTAATGCAATATTTAAAAAATTCATAGCTATGCCCCAACTCCATGGAGGAACAAAATCAACATGTTAAGTAAAGATGGGATCTGATCCTGAACCTTAGGACTCATTCGATTACCTTCCCCAAGTCCTCACCTAAGCAATTGGCTCAAAGGCAGAGACTTCCAGCATACATGCAGAGTGGCTGAGTTAGCACTGTCACCATGGGACTGGCAAGAAAGACATGGACTGGAGAGGAAAGGGAAGGCAAAGGAGATGGTAGAAGGAGCATTTTCATCAATCAGGCATTAACAGGAAGCAACTCTGGCCAATCTTAGCCAGAGAAGGAATATACTGGAAGCACGTCAGATGGCTCCTGGTCTGGTCAGGAGGTTGGAGAGCAGAAGCAGATCCAAGGGCAGTGCACACCGTCTGGCTAGGATGTGGCTGTTGGCACCTGTCGCCCTCCACAGCGCCATCACTGCTACCTTCCCTTGGTCTGATTGGCCCTATTTGCCACATCACATACACTCCAGAATCTAAGTCAGGGGCAGGAGTGGCCCAACTGGCCAGACCTGGGTAGGACCATCCCTTGAGTGCATGACAGGTCAACAGAAGATAATGTTTGACTTTTGTGGTGGAAGATGTTGGATTGGCTCACTAGTACTCCCCACAAAAGGGTGTCTGTGTCACCCAGAAAAGGGCTTTTGAGTTGGACAACTCTACAAATGACAAATAATAAATACAGGTAAGGTTGAATTTCTTGGGAGACTGTGTAGGACTATTGAGATAGAAAACTCTGGCAAAAGGAAGAATACTAAATAGGTTTTGCTTTCAAACAAGTGTTCTGGTTGTAGTAGTGCATGTGGAGGCCAGTAGGACACATTCGGATTGTTTTCCATGGTGGTGATGGCTGTGGAGATAGTGTGACCCTCTTATACCTTCTAGTACAGATTAAGTGAAGAGCTGCCTTCTTGGGGTAGGGGTTGGGGTTTGGGATGTCAGAGCCATCCTATAATGTATAGCTCCAATGTCTTTCTGATATCCCTTTCTTCGATTAATGCAACCAGCCTCAGACCTGTGAGATGTGAGAAAGCAAGGTAGAGCCTAAAGAAGGATCACTGTCCTGCCGTAAATAATCAGAGGTGCAATGATCAGGAGGAAAGAACCAGCTCTCCCTGGAACCCTTCAGTATATAGCGTATCTCATTTAATGTTCTCAAAACCCAGAGCCACTACTGGTGTTAACTCTACAGGTGAGGGGGACTGAGGCTCACAGGTGTTAGGTAATCTGGCCAAGGTGGCACATGGAGTTAGGGGCGCCAGAGCCAGACTCCAACCTAGGCGGATCTGTTCCATAGTCTGTGATCCCAGAATCCATGTTACTCTCCGGTCCACAACCAAGAGGGAGCTGGCTCTTGTTTATTAAACTTCCCAGGCATTTGCCATTGTCCTTCCATAAGAACTAATGTGATGAAAGCGGCCAAGACAAGACAGAGCACTCTCCTTGCCTGCTGACCGGTCTTCTACCCCGCATTCAACTCAGCCCTTCGGCCTCACCCGGAGCAACCATGCTGACCTCACCGCAGCTCAAGGACAGAACCCAGTTCCACTTTCTATTTCCCCCAGCCATTGATTGACTTGGTTGTTTCTTTCTTTCTTTTCTTTTCTTTCTTTCTTTTTCTTTAACCTTTTTTATAGTGGAAAATTTCCCAAACTGGTGTGAAATAGAACCCCTGATACCTATTACTCGGCTTCAGTAATTTTACTGACTTAAATTTTACTTCGGTGCATGCTTGCAATTTTCATTAGTATTCCTTGCATCTATAGGGCTCTTTACCAGGGGATTTTTTTCCTTAGGATTCAACTTTAATTTTTCCTCTTTTTGGTTTTATGCATTTTAGCACTTTTACCATTAGGTGGCTTCTGAAACATTCTGCAGAATGACGTGCATACGAATGTTTGTTTTTTCTGCAAGTTGGTAATTCTTTTGTCCCAGTTCAGCTCTAGAAACCCCTAACCTCGGCTCAGTTTTTCCATGGCCCTGCTTCTCCAGGTTTATCAGCATTGCTTTTTTGGAATCCAACAGATCCAGGATTGTGTTGTTCATTCCTCTTACAGTTTCTTGTAAAATTATTTATCTACCCCCACTGTTACTTTGCCATTTAATAGAGTTGAACAGTGCAACGACAGTATACAGCCAGCCAGGTCCACGCCAAGAGTTTCTCACTGGGATAGGGCTGAAGTCACCTCTGTGTCCCCAAGTTCCAAGGACAGATCTTGACTGACACAGATTAGTGCTTATTAAAAGCTCGCTTACTTCCAGTCCTAGGTCTGACGGCTGCCCTCTGAATTCTTGCGTTGGAGCTCACTGCACGGAGGCAGAAGTCGGGACTGTGAAAGGAATCATCCCACCCGTATGCATTTGTGAGTGTCTGTTTTCCCTCCTATACTGTACACTTGGTGGGGGCAGAGCCTGTCTGCCACTGTGTGCCTACCACCTAGCACCATCCTGACACGTAACAAATGGGCAACAGACTTTTGTTTGATTTGCTTGGATAATACCTGCTTCCTACAATTACCTTAAATATTAAATGAGATATTTAGAGTAACGGTTACCCTGGTAAATGGTAACTTTTATTCTTATTATGAAACCAACAAAATACTGCCCCGGGCGTTGAGCCTGTTTCCTTCTCTGGAAAATGGGAGTAACAATGCTCCTTTAGGAGGGTTAATCAAATAAGGGAATGTATGGAAAGTACGGTGCTCTGTGCTTGACAGATAGCAGATAGCTAATAAATGCCAGCCACAAGCACACAGACCGGACCTACTTTTCCTACCTTGCAGCACCGTCTCACTGCTGCTACATTTTTTTGCCTCCTTATGAGGTTCGAGCTTCACGTTATTCCCCTGTTTTTCTCTGGGATCTGTTGAGGTCCTGGAATATGCCAGGCACTTTTTCATTAGGTCTTGGGAAATATTAACAATCCTATCTTTTTTTTTTTTTTTTAATGCTTCTCTGCTCAAAGTTCTAGGAAAACTGTCGAGTTTCTCCAGGGGCTATAGGTTATACTCAGAACAAGCACCCAGCACCCAGCACCCAGCATCCAGCACAGGACATTGTGAATATCTCCAGGAGGCATAAAAATAGGCAATTTACTTTCCTGATATAACTCAGTTTGCAATTCTCTCATTGGGGGTGATGCGGAGTCAATGTGAGGGCTGGCTCCCCAGGGCCAGGTACCTAACATGAATGGGTCAAGTGGCTTGGGTGATGGATATGTTTCAGTTTATATCCAAAATTCTTAGCATTTGCCAAATCTGATACCAAGAAGTCCCTCTTTAAATATATCTGATAAAATCTGCCCAAACTCAATAGTTTTCCCCCAGCTTAAAAACAAAACAAAACTCCAGGTTTTGAATCTTTTTGGTGGTCACAACTGGGAGGGGGAGTTACGTCTATCCGGTGGGTAGAAGTCAGAGGTGCTGTTGAGCACCCCGCATGCCCAGGACCACCTGAGACAAAGAATTATCCAGCTCAAAATGTCGAGAGTGCCCAATTTAAAAAACAAAAACAAAAATAAATAAAAACAAACAAAACAAAAAAACACACCATGATCTAGAATAATTTTCTCACTTCATTTGTAAGTTTTTCCTCCTTCCATAATGAAAATGACTCTGGAATTTTCTCCCAGGTTTCACCCAGGTTATTGGAAGGGATTAGCCCATCTCCGAGCACAGTTCCTGCACACATACTCCACCAAACTCATCCTTCCTCCTCATGCCCCCATCTTTCGTGGGGGAGGTGTCCACTTGAATTCGGAGAATGGAGCCAAGAACCACATTTATACATATGGTCTTAAAGTCCACCTTAAACTTATTATTTAAAAAACAAATCATTCTGGATTTGCAGCCTTTTTTTCTCAAAGATTTTATTTATTTATTTGACAGAGAGAGATCACAAGTAGACAGAGAGAGAGAGGAGGGAAGCAGGCTCCCTGCTGAGCAGAGAGCCCAATGTGGGGCTTGATCCCAGGACCCTGGGATCATGACCTGAGCTGAAAGCAGAGGCTTCAACCCACTGAGCCACCCAGGTGCCCCTGGGTTTGCAGCATTTAAAAAGAGTTTATTGTGGGGCATCTGGGTGGCTCAGTGGGTTAAAGCCTCTGCCCTCGGCTCGGGTCATGATCCCAGGGTCCTGGGATCGAGCCCCGCATCTGGCTCTCTGCTCAGCAGGGAGCCTGCTTCCTCCTCTCTCTCTCTGCCTGCTTCCTCCTCTCTCTCTGCCTGCCTCCTCCTCTCTCTCTGCCTGCCTCTCTGCCTCCTTGTAATCTCTGTCTGTCAAATAAATAAATAAATATTTTTAAAAAAAAGAGAGAGTTTATTGTGATCTAACTTTTTGAAAGCTTTCCCTTTGTCCTTAGCAGTTTCTTGGCACTTGGGTCAAAGATTGCTCTAAATGGGGCTGTTGCAGGGAGGCTTTGGGGGAGAAGTTGGCAGGAACTTTGGGGTGCCGCTTACAGCATCTTTGTCCCAGTGAATGGGCTGTTGTTATACTAATAGAATCTATACAAAGGTTTAGAATTTCACCTTTCCAGCATTTATTGAAGTTTTCATTAACAAAATTAACTCATGTTAAAATTTGCTATTTGTCTCCCTATAAGTCATAAGCTCCATTAGGGTTTCCAAATTATAATGTTCAAGGAATTAAAAACATTGCATGTAAATATATAGGGGACACATGTCAAAGGTTTTACTCAGCTCAGTAATTAATGAGAGAACCAGTAAGATGTTGGGACCTGTTCAGAGGACACTTTGAAAAGCAGACATTTATATACACAATTGGTAATGCCAAAATGATTATTTGCCAGCAGTTGCAAAGCCTGTCACCAGCCTATAGGGTACTGAAATGTTTGGGGTCATCTTTTCTACAGCGTAGAAATGAAATTATCTTTCATGGAGAACGTTCATTTGCATTGTCATCAGTGTTCTACAATTTCATTTCTATCCTCACAGATTTGTGATACAGCCTAGTTGATAGAAACACAATGACAGATACATGCCTCTATAGAATCCAGTAATTCCCTGAGGGTCCCTTAGACATGCCCCTCCCTCTGAAAAAAAAAATGCCAGTCTCCTTTGCTCATTTCCAAGTGTTGGACAATTTTTCTACAGGGCAGATACCAGAATATGTGCTGAATCCGTTTTTTCTGACTTGGATCCTTGCAAATCCCTAGGGCGTAATTTGTAAGTATCTGTGGGAAGCAGATTTAACTTGCGGTTCCAACAGCCCCACACTCCTAATCTATGAGATTGGAAATAAAAAGAGGGGTGGGGGCCGAGGGTGAGAGAGAGTTTGGCAAAGAAATAGAAAAAGCATATATAAGAGTTGACATTTGTCGCTAACTCCGTGCCAGGCATGTTGCATACGCTGGCTCATTTAAGCTTTGCACAACCTCTATTTTGTGGGTGAGGACACCGAAGTTACAGAGGTTAAGTAGCTTATTCAAGGGTATATAGCGAATATGAGTATGGATTTGATGGCTTTCACGCTTCGTGTTCCCTATAAGAGAGCGAGCTCTGGGAGGGCGAGGGCTTACCCCTTTGTTTTATTCTCTGCTGTTTCGCTGCTCAGTCTGGCCCACAGAAGGTGCTCAGTCAATACCTGTGGAATGCGTGGCTAAGCAATGTAGGAAAGAATGAATGAGTGAGTGAGTGAATGAATGAATGAATGAATGAGCAGAGCAAGGACTCTCTTCCCATCTGCTCAAGTTCCACATCCCATGCCTCCCCCACCACACAACAACAGATCACTGTTCCTTCTTCATCCTGTGGAATAAGTAGCTAAATGGAACTACAATTCTTTATATCGTATTTCATAGTTTTTATTTTATTTCATGCTTTCCAGTTTTACTGAGAAATTTTTTTTTCTCTGTAATGAGAACTTTTAAGGTCTATTTGCTTGGCGACTTTCAAATACACAATAGAGTATTGTTAACTAGAACCACCATACTGCACATCACATCCCCTGGACTTATTTATCTTACAAGTGAAAGTTTGTGCCTTTTGACCACCTTCACCCTCTTCCCCCCACACGCAGCCCCCGCCCCTGGCCACCGCAAATCTGACCTCTGTTTCTGTGAATTGGTTTTACTAGATTCCACATGTAAGTGAGATCATACAGAATTTGTTTTTCTCTTCTCTGACTTATTTTGCTTGGCATAATGCCCTCAATGTTGGATGGGGCTATAATTTAACATTTTAGTTGCTCTGGACAAAGTGAGTGTTTTAATTAACAGATAGTTTATTGTGCCTAAAATACATATCTGATTATAGCTTAAGTAGCAGACAGAGTATGAAGCAAAGGAGAATTCTTTAAAAAAAAAAAAAAGTCTTATGATGAGGAAAATAGGCAAGGGGTAAATAAGAGGAAAGACAATATTTGATAAGTTTTCTTGTTTTCCCCTGAGTATATTCTGGGTCAGAGTAACTGGGCTCTTTAGCTCCTGACCTCTGTAGTAGGGGCTGCATCAATATTACTGAATGGATGACTAACAGATGGCTAATACATGCTTTCAGATAATGAGAAGAGGATAAGTGCAAATTCTTAGAAGGAAGTAATAATGGCAATCATTCCCAGAGGGGTAAAACATTTCTTAGTGGAATCGTAAGTTTCAATATTGTATATATTGCAAGTTCCTGGGTGAGCCTTTAAATATGATTTAAAAACCGATGACTATAGAACTAGAAATTGTGGAACTTTCCTGCCTCCCTCCCTCCTCAATCTCAACCCAAACATTTAGAGGAAAGAACCTCACCCTCCTTGAGAAAATGAGATCAAGTATCCTAACGCTTTATAACTCCCTTTCCTTCTGCTGCTCTCATTTTTCCCCATGCAGTCACCAAAGGCAAATTAGGAAGCCCTGTTTGAGTTAGTGTATATTAAAAATGATGTCAGAAGGAAAGGTGCAGATGAAAGCCAGCCCTAGAGATGAAGCATTTATTTGAAACCATTACTAGAAGGCAGATCCAGCACATAAAATATAAAACCACCCTGCACCAGCCTCCAGTAAGTGTGATGGGGTTTTCCAACCTCCCAGGTTCGGAATCCAGGCACAGAGGTACTGCCCTTGGCCCTGGTCTGGCCCCTGCTCTGTCTTTTCTCCTTTTTGTCCAAACTGGTTTGAAATTTTTTTCCTCCACCTTTGAATTACTACACAGTGGGCTTGATGAATGAGTTACAAATCTTACCCAATGGTTGTTGAACTACAAGAAACATGTTTTTTTGGCTTCTGGTTAGTAAACATCAGCAAAGCTATGTGTGGTTTCTAAGCCCAGAGGCAAGGGGAGAAAAAGCAAGAAGAACAGGAAAGCATGAGGTAAAACGTTTATAGGCGAACCCTGGCTTGCATGAAGCCTTTCCCTTGAAAACTAGTGGAATTTCAATTTGGAACAAACACTCTCTCTCCCCTCGCCCCTTGCTTAACTTTTCCCTCTCTCCTGAGCTGTCTCTTACACAAGTTTCAGACTTAAGAAGGCAGGGCAGCCCATTCTGAGATAATACAAATGTGATTTCCTAAAGGGTCACATGCTGCCATGTTTGTTGGTCATACAAGCACATATTTTGGTGGGGAGTGGGGGGCCTAGTTATTCATGGTAGAAAATGTCAGGTTAATTAGAATAATATATTCACTCACCTATTTTGTTTTAGTCTTAGTGGTTCAGAGAAGACTATCCAAAGTCCTTCATAAGGAATGGCTTGTCAAAGACTGAGGATTGTTGAATGATCCAGTGTTGTATACTCTGACAATGATTAATCTCAACACTTCATTTCTAATGCTCCATCACCCTGATAATTTCTGTGGAAACTTCAGTTACTTACCCCAGTCCTGCTGTCATTTTCCCCTTATTATGGTTCACTATTTAAACCAGCACTATCTAATAGACCTTCCTGTGTTGATGACAATATCCCATATCTGCAGGATCCAAAATGGTAGCCTCTAGCCATATCCAGTCCCTGAGCAAGGCTATTGGACCTATGGAAATGTGAAGCCCATGGGGGTTACAGGACTTGCCAGGGACCACACTGCCAGTTAGTGACAGCATCTGAATGAATGTCCCTGCTCTCCCTAGGATGTCAGGCTGCCTCGTGTTTAGATTTCATTTGGGCAGGAAAAATGAGGAGCGATTTCAGAAAGAAGACCTAAGTTTTGCACCTGACGACTGAATGGATATATAGGAATAATATTACATCCTCCAGTCGCATGTAACAGATGACAGAGGAATTCAGTTGTGCTAGATAGCAGGACTGTAGCATTAGAACTCCAAGCTGAATTGAACAGAATAAATCATTAAGTCCTATGTTGCTGTCTGCCTAAGGCTGCTCAGAACAGATCTTAATATTGTGTTCTGTTTATTATTCAGTCATTCACTTATTGAAACCCCCAATGGTCCACATAGAGTAGGTGCTGGAGGGAGGGAGGCATATGAAAATGGATAAAAACAGTTGAAGCATTCGGTGCCTACAGGAAGACAGATGGCCAATCATTTCAATGTGATGCTGGAGTACGACACGACATTGTCAATCAGGGGGTGCAGGACAGAGGGTTTTATGTTATCTCCCGGTACTCTGGTGTGCTTGGGCAATAATGGGCTCTGGAGCCAGATCTGGGTTCAAATTCAGCACTTTGCTTACTACCTCTGGGACCTTAGGCAAAAGACTGAACATGTTTTTAGCCTTATCTTTAAGATGGAGATAATATGCTGTCTTTGTTGCTACGATAACACAAAACCATGCACTTAAAGCTCTGGGCATAGTGCCTCATTCAGAGGAAGCATTCACTGAGTGTTAGTGCTCACTCCTACTACTGTTGTCATTGTTATTTTTATTATTATTACTAAGAATAAACAGGAGCCCTGGGAGGCATAACAGTCTTTACTTTGCAGACAAGGAAACAGGCTCAAGGAGGCTAAGGAGTCAAAGTCACAGTGATAAAAAGGGGCAGGGTCAACATTTGATGCAAGTTGACTTGACTGCTATCAGAAGGGAAGGAGTAACCTCTCCAGAGTCCTCAGAGGGCTGCCTTGGAGAAGTGCTGGGGACCTCTGCCAGTGCAGAAGCAGAGGCCCCTGACCAGCAGGGGCTTCAGGGAGGAAACATCAGGCCTGATTATACGACCACCTAAATTTGCCGTGCCTCTAGTGCCCTTTTCAGAAGTTTCCTGACCTGGCATTGTCCTAGAAGTATGCACATACAAGATCAATTTAAACTCTAAACAATGCTCCTTCCAGCACAGGTTTTATGCTAGATTCTGGGGTTAGTGAAGAACCTTGGTGGAAATTGTCCTGTCCAACAGTCCAACCCATCCACCTGTCCATCCATCCCTCCGCATCACAAACGTGAAATGCCAGCCGAGCGCTAGACACCATCCTGACTGTGCTCTTCTTCTGTAAGTCTTACGTTTTCCACAGACAGTATTCTCCATTCAACCGCTCCACCACTGGAAGTGGTGAGCCAGGTGCAAGGGGCACATTGGTGCATGAAGTTAGGATAGGAGATGGAGTGAGTACTTATGGATGGTTTCCACCATCTCAGCTTGGCAGCTTGGCAGAGAGGTGAAGATGGGATGACAGGGGACTCTCGGCCCACATCTGAACCAAATAATTAAAGCGCGTTGTGCTTCAGACTACAGTGGAAGCCTGTACCTATACGTGGGGGCAAGGATTGATTTCTGCAGGTTTTACAGCTCCAGCCACGAGCATGGTGATTGGTACATAATATACAAAGGAACCAAATTATTTGGGTTTGGTTTTGTTTGGGTGAATTAAAAAATAGTAAGTCTCTTGGGACCCGGCAATAGAAGCTCTAAAGCAGCTGGGGGCGGCGGGGTTCACCAAGGCCTGTCTGGGTTGGAACCAGCGAGAGGAGGAGTTTTTAGAAGGGGAACGGCATTCCAAGTAGAGAGCTCTGCCTAGGTGAGGGAGACGCGGGTGCGGTAAAAAGGGCGTGCTGGCGTGAGCCGGACTCCTGCCTCAGGAAATACATGCAGCCCAGGCCGGGTGGGTACCTCCGGGCGTCACCGGGAAGCTGCCTCGCCCGTCCAGTCGGGAGCGCATCCAGAACCCCCGGCTTAGCTTTCTTTAAAATACAGACCGGGTCCCAGGTGGGCACCTGGCCGCGTGCTCAGCTCTCCGGCTGGGGGTGAGTTGACTTAAGTAGCATTGCCATTCCGGAGGCTCCGTTTGCAAGTCCCCGCCCGGGAGCAGAGGAGGCCGCAACAGGTCCCCGCTGGCACCCCAGGCGGGCCTAGCACGCGCCTCCAGGGCCGGCGCCTTTCCCGGCCCGCCGCGCCCCGCGGGGCTGCAGGGCCGCCTCTCCGGAAGCCGTCCCGGTGGTCCCCGACGCGGCTCATAAATCATTCATGAGCCGGACGAGTTGGGCGAGCGCCGTTGCAAGGGGAGGGCGGGCGGCAGCGGGGCCCGAAACTGGAGCTGGACCCGGCGCACGGTGAGTAGCGGCGTCCTCATCCCGGAGCCTGTGGGGGTCAGCGGAGACTGCGGGGGCATGAGCACACCCGCCTCAGAAGGCTGGGGGCGGGAAATCGGGAACGGAGGGGCTCGCTCTGTGCCGCTCTCCTCCCGGCCCTCCGCGCCCCGTCCCCTGGCCCCGGGGCAGGTAGTAACGAGCCCTGAGAGCGGCCTGGGAGCCAGGGGACTGCAAAGTGGGCGAGGTGGTCCGGGCGCCCCGCCAGCGGGAGTTCCGGGCAGGGCGCGGACGCGCGCAAACTTTGCCCGCTGCCTGGTGTCTGCGCGGTGGGTCTTTTTTCCAGCCACAGGAGGAGAACCGGTGGCTGTGGCTTGCCAGGTACCAGGACACAAGCAAGCGGGACCGGGACCCCCGAAGCCGCGGGCTTACTCTCGGAGAGGGGGAGACTCGTCAGGGGCTTGAGAACTGTTCTGCGAGGAGGGGAGTGCTGGGGGTGCCCTGGGGGCACGAGGCACTGAGCCTCCCCTGCAGGGATGTAAAGGGGTCACCTCTCCCTGGTTTTCCAAATGGAGTACGCGGTGCAATAGACCATAGCAGGAGGGGGGTCCGGGGGGAGCCACTGGAGGCAGTGTCCCCACGTCTATGGGAGAGCGCACGCATCCTTGGTTTGACGCAGCCCCCACCCCCTTGTGTGCACAGTTAGGGGACCTACGGTAATTGCCGGGTGGAGAGCTGAGTGCCCTGGACGCACCTCGCCGGTTCGGCGCCGGCTGGGACAACAAAGGGAAGCGTGGACAGACGAAGAAGCTTCGAGGTGCGGGAGAGGCGGGGGCCCCAGGTCAGTTTCCCTGAAAGCCCGTTCCGAGAGGGGGAGGGGATTCGAGGGGGTGGCACACCACTTCGGTCCTCCTTCTCCCTGGCGACCCCGATGCAGCCTCCGGAGGCTGTGGCGGGGATCCCTCGCGGGCGTCTCGGGGCAGCCAAGTTACTCCGGCAACCCCCTCCCCCAGGCGGTGGCGGATTCCTCGAGTCTCCTCGCTTCCCGCGCCCGCCCAGCCGCTCATTCTTTTGTGTCCCGCAGCCCGGGAGAGCCTCCTGCGGAGGAGGGAGAGAGGGCAGGAAGGAGCCCGGCCTGGCGGTGGGTGGGAGGGAAAGCCTGGGGAAAGCCGGCGCCCCAAGCTTCCTGCAGCAACAGGTTGAGCCTTAACCCCAGGCGGTTGCTGACCTCTCTCCCGCCCAGGGTCCGATCCAGAAAGGTTTTCCACGGTGCCTGTGGGCAGCGGCTGACCTTCGTTAAGACACACAGGTGAATGATGGGAGGAGGTGGGGGGTCGTCCTTGAACGCCCCACTGGAGACTCAAACATCTGCCTTTGTATGTTGGGTTGAACCTTACCCGGCTGCTGTTTTTTTGTGGCTCAAAAACGAGTATGGGAATCGCAGTGGATTCGCACTGTGTGAAGTTACTACTTTTTCTTTCTTCCTTTTTTGGTGAGTATCCTCTGGAGCTGTCCTGTCTGTCAAGGTGAGCCCAGGGCCACGGTGGAGCGTGGAGGACTGATGCTGGCAATGGCAGGCGGTTCAGGTCCTTTATTGACCTCCAGCTGTCTGCCTGGTGCTGTACCTACTCCTGTCTAACCCTCCAGCGTTATTCAAAACCCCACTTTACAGACAAGCAAAGGAAAGCAGGGAGAATATAAGCAACTGCTCAAGTCACTGGACTAGTGAGTGGGACAGGAGACTCCTGCCCTGTCTCAAATGTGTGGCCTCTTGTCACTTCAGCAACGTCCTTTAGTTTCGTTTTGCTTCCTTGATATGTCCCCATAATTTTTTTTAAATGAACTTCCTTATGATTTCCACACCGGACTATTCTGTGCATTCCAGCACAGTGAAGTAAACAAGTGCATCAAAGGACAGGTCAAAGGAATAAGACTTGAAACCAAGTATTATTTTATTGGCATTGTTTAAAATATGAAGGATAAATGTTTTGCAGGGGACCAAGAGCTATCTCAGATTTGTTAAGGGTCAGGATGGTTTGTTACAAATGATAGAAGCCAACTCTGGGTAATTTTAGCAGAAAAAGGCCTGGGTATTAGTGACAGGAAGACTGGCCAGCTAGGCTCAGGAGCTCATGCAGGACATGCAACAGGACCCTCAACTGGTGTGTGGCCACGGCTGCCACCGCAAGACTCTGGCTATGGCTGCTGGCACTGTGCCATCATTGCTAGAAGGAGTTAGAGACTGCCTCTGCTTGAGTGTGCCCCTCATTGACAAGCTCAGGAATAGACATCCGCTTGGTGGGTTTGAGGCACCCCCCAGACCACAGTTTGGGCACCTCGGCTGTCCTCACAATAAAATACAGAAGTTCTGCCTACAAGACTCACAAAGGTAGGCTCAGAAGTTGAGCAGTCCATTCCCCCACCCCCGAAATCGCAGCTGACAAACATTCAATACAAAGATCCTTTTGAAAGAAGGAGAAATGAAGCTAGATGGTCACCATATTTGCTTTTAAACTGTGGAAATGCCATTCTCTGGACTCCAAGCTCAGAATCATGTGAAGTATTTGCTCAAAATTCACATTCTCGGGCCACCTTCCCAGCTTGAACTCAATGCATTTGGAATGGAAACCAGGAACCGGTACCCCATAAGTCAAAAAAAAATGGTGAGATTGCCTTTATTGACTGGTCTGGTGCCTGTGTGAGGAGCTAGCCCCTGAGGAAGCAGTTCGCAAGGCCCTGCAAAGTTGGGGTTCCCAGCAGAAGGCATGGCCCCAGAATGGTAGACCAGTTGCTCTGCCATGGGCAAAGCCAGTAAAGACACAGTCTGCTGCCTATATTGTGGGAATAGCTACAGACACTCCAACACCTCCCTTCCAGAGGCTATGGGACTGCTAATAAATGTTCCATACAATTTTGAAATGGGTATAAAGGATTATTTCAGGTCAGTTCTCTCTCTACCCCTCACCGTTTGATTTCAGCAACCCTTTATCAAGTGCCTACTGTGTGCCTGGCTCTGGCGGGCACAGAGATGAGCAAATCAGACCATTCCACAGCAGCTGGGATCGATCAGTTTAATGCACTATAAGAAGGGCATTTGGGGCACTCTTCCTTGCATCTGTTGTCTTGCAGTTGTATTTGAGAAACCAAAGATGTCTTTGGAAAGTGGCCTGAATAAGCTAGGTGAGTGAGTACTCAGGACCAGTGCTGGTTCTCAAACTTCAGTTGTCTTGAGAATCAATCACCCGGGAAGAGTGTTAAAAATGCAGATTAATGGGCCCGGTCCCCAGAAATTAGGTCTGATAACCAGCATTTTAAATAAATATGCATTTTATGCCAATGCAGCTCCTGGTCCTAGAGAACTGGCTTGGGTTTTATGCTGGCAGTCCCAGGAGCTGCCCCAGCTGCTCCTGCTACCCAGTGAGGTTAACAGGTGAGGTCCCACAACCTCTCTTCTGCCTTGACTTGTATTATCTAGTGTTTCCTAAGTAGTGAGATTTTAGTATTAACATTTACTTCTCAATGTGAGAGGGACCGACACTTTGGAGCAAGAAGTGAAGAAATCTGGGGCGCCTGGGTGGCTCAGTGGGTTAAGCCTCTGCCTTTGGCTCAGGTCATGGTCTCAGGGTCCTGGGATCGAGCCCCGCGTTGGGCTCTCTGCTCAGCGGGGAGCCTGCTTCCCCCTCTCCCTCTGCCTGCCTCTCTGCCTACTTGTGATCTCTCTCTCTCTCTGTCAAATAAATAAATAAAATCTTAAAAAAAAAAAAAGAAGTGAAGAAATCTGGACACGTAGCTCTAGGTGCTGCCTAGCTTAATTGGCACTTCCAGCTTCGCAGCAGTGAGTGGGGCTGCATTTCACTTGGGATTTGCCTTCCCCTGCTTTTTCCCAGAGAGAATTTGAAACTGTTTATTCATAGCTCTTCACAGGCCTCTTGCCATCTCTCTCCTGCTGTGCTGCTCCTCTTCCCTGGCTGAGGTGTGGTGGCATTACCAGGAAGTCAGCCTTTCTTAGCAGCTGAGCCTTTAATCCTTCCAGCTGCTGTGCTCCCTGCCTGTGCTTTAGCAGAAAACAAGATGGGAGCATGTAATGTGTGTGTATGTGTTGTATGTATTTTATATGATATTTATATGAGTGTGTGTTGTACGTATATATGTTTTGCATATGTGTGGAGTGTGTCAGTGTGTGTGGTATGTATATGTGTGGTGTGTATACATGCAGTGTATCAGTGTGTGGTGTATATGTCTGATTGTGTTATATGTATGTTTGTTGTGTTTTGTGTGGTGTATGTGGTGTATGTATGTGCAGTGTGTATGGTGTGTGTTAATGTGTTGGTGTATACGTGGTGTGTGCTAGTGTGTGTGGTGTGTGTTTGGTGAGTGCTAGTGTGTGTGATGTGTGCTAGGGTGTTTAGCGTGTGTGGCATGTGCTAGTGTGTGTATGTGTGGTGAGTGTTAGTGTGTGGTGTATGTGTTAATGTAGGTGGTGTGTATATGTGTGGTGTATGCTAGTGTGTGTGGTGTATGTATGTATAGTGTGTGTGTTGTGTGTTAGTGTGTGTGGTGTGTGTACATGTGGAGTATGATTGTGTGGTGTGTGTAGGTGTGGGGTGTGTATGGTGTGTATTAGTGTGTGTGGTGTGGTGTGTGGTATGTGCTAGTCTGTGTGGTGTGTGTAGTGTGCATGTGCATGCCTGCCTGCCTGTCTAATGACAGTAGTCCTAATCCTGAATAACACACCCACCCTCACCTTTCATCTCCCTCTCCAGCCCTGTGCAGCCCTGGAGACTCCCAGACAGTGGCTTTATAAAGACTAGCTGGCTTTTTTTCTTTCTCATTTGTCCCCTCTGGAAACTATTTGAAGATGGAGCAGAGCAGGCCTGTGTTTGACTGCACACAGGGGTGACTTCTGACCAGAACCAGTGAAAGGCTAGAGCACTCCAGAGCCCAAGTAGGGGGGCTGCAGCAGCCAAGCCTGGAAGGGAGAATGCCCTTTGGAAACAGTTACCAGGGTCCTGGTGTATCCATGGTGTGATGGAGAGCCGACAGGAAGCTGATTCGGGGTTAACAAGGTTGGCACTGCGAGCTCTAAATGCCCTGAGAAGCCCATGAGTAGATAAGGAGAGTTTAGGGTCATTCTTTTGGGAGTTCTGTGCAGAAGTAACAGGGGTGGGACAAGACTTAGAAGATGAGGCAATATCCAGGAGATTAAATATGAATTAACATCTTCACTCAAACAGCTCATGCATTCGTACCTTTTGTCTGGAACTTTCTACAGCTTGGTGGAATACAAGTTGTAGGCCCTCTGGCCCCTTGTGCAATGTGTCACTTTCTTGAAGACCCTCTTTCCCCCATTGCACAGTGGGTTTTAGTAGCACCCTGCCCTTATTTTGGAAGTTACTAAGTGTGTATCTTATGTACAAAATAGAATATAATCAGGGTGCTCCTGACCCCAGAATAGAATAGGTGCAGAGCATCCCAGTTTCTCTCCGATGTTGCATTCTGATGCACCTACTTCTTTTTCTATGCAGTGGCATAAGCAAATCAGTCATTTTGGCTTTTTCAGTTTTACATTGAGGGGTACTTACTGAACCCTGACTCTGACCTGTCTTTTGTTCATTTCTGGGGCTAGAAACACAAGGGGACAGGGTCTACTTTGGAGGCCCTCTGGGTCTCTTGCCCTAGCTCTACACTGGCTTGGTAGCTGCTTCTCATATTCCTGTTCCTCCCTCCCAAGAAGGGTGGTGGGGGATCTCCCTCTGCCCTGTCTCTCATCCCTGGGACCTATAATTCCCAGGTAGTGACTTGGGGGTGAAGGTTTCTTTCAGGATTACCTGGTGAACATGTTAGAAAGGTAAATTCCAGTGTAACCTAGCCTTAGACAGCTTGGTTCTGCCTCTGAGGTCTTCTAGTTTGGGTTGGGGATGAGGTGGAGAGGCAGATGTCTGAAATAAGGTCAGTGAGCAAATGAGTAGAAGAAAAAGCAGATAAGATGTATCTCCAGAAAGCAGGGACACCTACACCAATCTGGAGAAAAAATAGGCATCTGGTCTATGGCTGGGGCCTCTGGAGGCCTGCGTGGAGCCCCAGAGAGAAGGCTCTGTAGGAACGGTGTGCTGGTGTCTTGCAGGGGCTCTGAAGGAAAACTCCCAGGTTTGAATTGTAACCCCACCGTTAATCATCCCCGACCTTGGGGCAAGTCCCCGAAGTCCTCTGTGGAGAGGTTTCCTCATCTGTAAATGGTATTATGCCTTCAACAGGGTCCAGCCAGCCCAGCATGTACAGCAGTGTTGGGTACATAGTAAGTGCTCAGTAAGTCTCTCTTCCTAAGGCCGAACAGCCTTCTCTGCAGCATAGAGTGTTTCTGGAACCCATCAAGGTCTGCGTTATGCATCTGGACCCTGGGGTGGGGCCTT
The DNA here is from genome assembly GCF_010015895.1 of Lontra canadensis. Classification (NCBI taxonomy): domain Eukaryota; kingdom Metazoa; phylum Chordata; class Mammalia; order Carnivora; family Mustelidae; genus Lontra; species Lontra canadensis. Next base: position 55,580,661 of record NW_022630995.1, read on the forward strand.
CTGGCTTTCGTGCCCCTGCAGCTCTAAGCAGTCTCTGCTTTTGCCTCCCACGCAGCGGATTAGGCAGATGCGCTACCTCTAAGCTGTGCTGCCTCCTCTCTGGAGGTTCCTGGGGCAGACAGGCCGCGGGTGAACTGAGTGCTGCCTTTCTCTCCCACCAGGGATGGTGCCTTGAGTCCACGGACCCGGACCCGGATCCACAAAAAGATTCTCAGACGGCCTTTGCTGCATGCCAGCCCGGCCAGGGAAGGGAGTGGGCTCCGCACACCCCGCGCTTGCCGCCGAGCCTCTTTGGCGCAGGAACACAAGCTCCTGTCTCATCCTAGGCTTCCAGAACCTCTGAGACCGGAGGCCCCCAGCTCTACCTCATGCGTGCAGGATCTGGCTAGCCATGGCCCTCCTCCTCAGCTTCCTGCTGCTGCTGGAGCTGTTCTGGGATACCTCTGCCCTGGGGCCTTTGTCATCCACAAAGGGTTCTGATGGTTTGGAATTTGAATTGCCGACCACGAACTATGAGACCAAAGACTCTTACAAAGCTGGGCCCATTGGTGTTCTCTTTAAAATGGTGCATGTCTTCCTCCGTGTGGTGCAGCCCAATGCTTTCCCTGAAGGTAAGTGCCCATGGCGTGGGGGTGGGGGGAGTACTTTGTCTCCAGACACACTCACATGGGCACACAGAATATTGTTTGTTAATCATGATACAGTAAATATGTATTATATTCAGTATTTTATTTATATATGCAGTATTTTAAAACATAACATTCAAAGTGATTGGATTGCACAGGAGCAGAAAGTATTGAGACAGAAGTTAGGAACACTTGTACCAGGTTAAACAGGTTGTTAATGAATGTGATTATAAGAAATGAATTTAAACAATGTTGCTATGCTGGTTTTCCAATTCTTGATCTTTTTTCCCCTCCCTCTTTTTTTTTTCTTTTTCTTTTTTTTTTTTTTTTTCCTGGTGAGAGCAATGAATTACCCTCAAGTGCAAACCAAAGGTAAAAATTAGGGTTGAAAATAAATTTTCTCAGGTGAGTTAATAATTGCCTCTGGTGGCTAAGCCAGCACTCACAGACTGACCCCTCCTTGACCTACCACAAAGTACAATTTCACATTGCTGAGGACAATGACTGTCCTGACCTGCCATGTTTACCTGGCTAACTCTTTGCTTTAGTTCTAAGACTTGAAGTGTAAGGAAAGGAGGGATGGTCTCTTGTTAGAACTTTAATGGCATGGTGCCTTACCCTTCATGAGTATTGTTGTTTGTCCTACTCCCTGTACTGGGAAGTCTGCGGGCTTGTGTTTTCAGGAACAAGATTATGAAAATTTAAATGGTCTGTGGGAAGTATCAGCTATTAGGGTTTGGCAATCTAAATTTTTATTGACTTCATGTTAGACTTATTCTAGGATTGTTCTTTAAACTATGAAAATTTGAATGCTATTATTGATTACTACAATATACAAATGATAAAACTTATAGTAATCCTTATCATCTTCTTTAGCTGGTCAGCTATTGTTCATAAGAGGATTATATGTCTGCGTGTGTGTGTGTGTGTGTGTGTGTGTGAGAGAGAGAGAGAGAGAGAATGAGAGAGACAGAGAGACAGAAAGAGAGGGAGAGAGAAGGTATTTAGTGAGCTTTAACACTTGTTTATATTATAGGCAGTTTATAGATTTTCATTATGATATATTTATATTAAAATTTTCTTACTTTTTTATTTCAGATTAAGGAATTGAAACAGTTTGAAGTGTAGTTCTCCATTTTTTATTAGTTTAAGTTTCAGTGTAATGAAACAAATCACTCTGAGCCCTGTTGCCATTGAAGAGAACCTGAACAAATACTACGTATTGTTTATGTCCCTGCTTGAAAGACTAAATTTGGAAATCCAAAAGACAGAAGTAGAAACTAGTTCATTTATTAATGTGGGATACAAGCTCACTATTCTTGATAGGTACCTCTTCCTTTATTTGTAGACTTGGTGTAAATATTATTGAATAATCAAATATCTCGTGTTTTTAGTTTTAGTTTCTTTGGAGTTTTTTATGCAAAAGGAATAGAATTCGGTTGTTTTATATGAATTTATAACAGCGTCTTCAAAAAGACTGTGAAGCATCCATGTGTCATTAAGACATATCATGTAATTAGTTATCCTATAATCTCTTTCCATATGTTGCTTTATTTTGCTTCCTCTAGGTTTCAGAGGAAGGTTTCCTCACACTTGTTTTACAAAGGAAAGCCATATTTTTAGAAGTTTGTATTCAAATTATCAGGTCAAATGTATCCTATATCCAACACATTCTCAGGTTTTGAAATCTGGCATCATTATTAGTCTAGAAGGAGCCGTCTGAAGAATTTAAATCCTGCTGTAATCTGAGGGTGTTAGCCCTGCTTGTTCCTTGACCTTCATCAATACTTATTTCTTTGGAAAAAGAAATTCCCAAAAGTCTTAATAGTATACCAGAGCAGAGCCGCATTACCCCTTGGGGGTGGGGGATGGCGGGGATTGGGTTTCTTAAAGAATATAATATTGAATTTCAAAGGGGACATCTTGGAGTGTTGGATTTTTTTCCCCCAGCATCCCATTTTTTAAATTGTTTCATCTAGTTGCTAGATATCATAATGGTCTCAGAGTCCCTTATAGGTACTTTGCCACATAAAGGGCATGTAGCAGACATGGTTTTTCCTACTGGGCCAGTGCGTTTCATGAATGCCAGATCATAAGCAGACATCTTCATAACAGAAGATGTAAAAACAACAACAATGAGAGAGGACAGGAGTGAGAGAGAGAGAGAGAGAGAGAGAGAAATGGAATCCTACTCATTAGCTTGACTAACTTAATACATTAACCTTGAAGTCATTCAGATGACTTCATGGCAAGTCCTCCACAAAGTAACATATTCACAGAAAGAATGATCCCCTAGGTATATACTTTCATTTGAAAGGGTGGAGTGTTTTGAATCCAGGGTCCCGGTCCAGTGCAGGAGTGAAAGAGAAAGGGAGGACCCTCGATCCTGGCCTCCCTTTTCTCATGCTATTGGACTGGGAAGTTTTCCACTTTGCCTCCTGTGTCTGAGCCAAACAATATAAAGGATTTTGCATTTGTAACTCTCTAAAGTGAAGGCCATCGTGTATCCTTATAAATCCAAGATGGAATGGTCTTGTTTAACTGGGAGTTTACACAAAAGTCTATTTACCTTCCTGGGCAGAGAAAAAGATCAGATTAGATCAGACCAGAAAGACAGGTGACTATACACCACAGCAGAACATGCTCGAGAACCTGGTGTGGGTATTTCATAAACACCTGCCCCTGGTCTGAAGCTGCAAGAGGGATGCCGAGTCCCCTGCTTAGTCTCTCTGAGAAGAGAACGATGGCTTACATTCAGGAGGAGTTGCTTGTCCATTCATTCAACTTAAAAAGGGTGATGATGACAGGATGACTGGAGGAGTTGAGGGAAGGGTGTTCCTGGCACAGGGAACCATATGCCCTAGGGAGTGGATGAGAGAGTGATTCAGGGTGGACCCATGAGGTGGGTATTTATGGAATAAATCTGTTAAGGGTCAGACCCTGACTGATAAGCTGACAAATTTTGTAGAAGGAAGGAAGCTAAGGCAGCATAAGCAAAAATTTCATTCATTTGGCAATCATTTATTGAGAGTGCCTGATTTTCTGTGTGGTTTACCTGGTTGGGGCTGGGAGCCAAAGCAGAAGGGGAATTGGGTTTTGGAAAAAGAATCTGATAGCAGCTGGTGGGAGAGGTCATAGGGAGGTAGAGTGTTCTGCAGTGGTCCTGAGGGAGATAATAATGGACTAACTCAGCACAAGGCAAAGGTAATGGGGGAAACAGAGGCAGGATCAATTTCATGGCTTTCATTTCAAAGGACTTTGGTTCAAATCCTAACTCTTGTCTATTACCTGCTGGGTGATCTTGGCCAAGTTAATTTTCAGAGCCTCTGCTCTCATAGATGTAATATGACTGTAATTATAACTCACTTTGTAGCTTTTATCTGTGAGGCTTAAATGAGATGATGTATGTAAAACCTATGTTTAAAACCATGTCTGAAAAGCACAGATAAAAATCCTTAATAAATGTAGCTGCTAGTAATATTATTATTTGAGAGGAAGAATTGACCAAATTTGACACCAAGACTGGTGCCAAAAAGGGACATGAGAAAAAGATGTCTCTAGGAGGGAGGGATCACTGAAATATCCTTGCTGCTGCTCCATCAGGAATATTCTAGGAGTTACCATGGAAGAAGCCATTCCATTACTTTCGAAGTTCAGTGGGCTGTGTCTTCCCACAAGCCCTACAGTCCCAGAACTGGTTCTAGAAGGCAGGGCTTGGGGGCAGTGCTAGTCTACCACGTGGTCTTTACTCCTCATCTGACAGACTCTCATTCTTCCTCTTCTGTGCTCTTTCCCACTATCCCTGGTATCTGCTGTAAGGCATTCTTTGCTGTTAGCTCACTCGAATCCCCCAACCACTTTGGCAGGTAGATGATGGTGGTAAATGAAGGTCTTATTTCTATTTATTATATCCCCCGTCACAGACAGGAAAGCTAAGTCAGAATAAGAGAACATGTTCAAGGCACACAGCTAGCCAGGGGGAGATTAAGAAACCTCTGTCTCCAGGACGAGTTATTACTCAGTATATCTTGTGGCTCATTTATTTCACAACATACCTTGTGGCTCCTTTCTTTCCCTTTTACTTTACCACAGTGCTTTCAAAATATCTACAGATGGCTATAAAAAATGATAATTTTGCACACTGAGAGTGTGTGTTATAGAAGATTATCTGGCGTGGATGGTAAACAGTGCCTTTTCAATTTCATGTGTCTTATGATGAATTTGGCATAAATCATGACCCAGATCAGAGTTAGTCTACTGGAGCTCCGCTTTTATTTTATTTTTATAGAAAGTCTCTAAAATTACTCTCTGCTCTGTTTTGGGCATATTTTTAAATGAGATTTTTAGGCTGATTGACCTGTTTCTAACAGCGTTCTGGGTTAATCTGATTTTGGTGGTGCCAGAGCTGGGTGAGTGGCAGGTGGGAGGAGGGAAGAGTGAAGCTTGTCCTCTGCTGAGTCTGAGATCTGGGCAGGATGTTGTAGTAAGTGTGAGTTCCCTCCCTTGCAGGTAACATAAACCTGTTAACTGAGAGAGTCAAAAAAGAGTTTATCATCATGACTCCCAATTACCTCGTGGTGCCCAGCCACCAGGGACTGGGTCTCATTCCAGGGCCTCCTTGTCTCCCACCTTGGCTCCTTTCTGCACACAGTCCCTTTGCACCTCTGCCTTCCCATCCCCCCTACCTCTGGGCTCATCCACTCCTGCAGACCCTCCTGGCAGAGAACAAGGATATCCAGTGTCGCAAAATTCAAGCCTACTTCCTGGAGAATAGCTGGGGGGTTCTTCTCTTTTAAGTCCCAAACCCAAGTTCCAGTTCTGCCTCGGCCAGTCTCCTACCACAGACCCACTGAGCAATAGTGGCCATGGTCACATCTCGTGGGCCTGACCCTGGGAGCCATCACTGTCCCCACGGCACAGGTAAGGAGGTGACTCCCAGGAAAGGGGATGGCTGGGCGGACAGCCCAATAGATGTGTCTTTGCCAATGTCCACTGGGAATCAGGATGTTATATTATATCCAACACCTGTGTGTTCTTACTTAATTCAAACAAAGCCAGCATTGTCTCCTTTGGATCCCAGCACTCATATTGGCAGTGGGCCTGGCCACAGATAAGGTCATTGAAGTAAAGAACTAATATCTAGTCATCCTTCCTCCCTGGTGTCACTCACTGTGCTGGGCAGCCTTCTCATCCTAATTTATGTACAAGCTAACAGCTATCGTGTAGCTGCTTTCGGGATTTGAACAGCTCAACAACTCTACAAACTAGGTACCATTATTCTCATTTTATGGAAGAGGAAGTTGAGGTCCACAACTAGTTGGGGGTCACACAAGGAGTCCATGGCAAAGGCAGGGTTTATTGTCCAAGCTCATAGTTGCTGCTTGTATTTGCTGATCTAGAACTCAGGAGACTCGGGGACTGTCCCAAGGTCACATACACTGATGGCTAACCGGTCAACCCAGGGTTTGACCCAGGGCCCATGACTCTGTCTCCCCTCCCCCAGTGTTGCACTATGTTGCCTCTGTGGATATCTGCTGTACAGATTGCATTCATATGTCCCCAGGGACCTGTGAGTGTGGAGTGGGTTTTGGGGGGAGGTGACACATCCGCAGACTGTAACGGGCACTGCTCAATTCATCTCATGAGTCTTCTGCTTCATAGAACAACTTTTGTAGCTAAACAGAAACCCTGTCCTATTGACTATATTCCTGTAACGTTGTCTACAAGGTCCTGCTAGACTGTGGTCCTGACTTTATGTGTGTCATCAACAGAGGCAGGCTATGCTTTTCTGGGACATGTGTGCCAGGCCCACAAAAAGACACAAGAAAAGCTCCCTACTCCTCTAGTCTCCAGTGGTGATGTTCTTTTAGGAAGTCTTTAAGTACATGCAGGAAATGAGAGATTAAGTATGAATGTAAAGAAAGAGGCCCCCGGAGCAGCTGCTGGATGGAACCAATGTGGAATTAAATGCCACTTTTCTATTGGCATTGAGCAGAAGTCCTCCAATTTACTCTTGCAGAATAAGCTGTGAAGTGTGGTCTGTACAGGGAAGGCAGTGCTGGTTCTGAGCTGCACAGCAGGGTGGACAGTAGCAGGAGAGAAGGTAGGCCTAGCAGGCCTGCCACGTATCCTCTGCTGGATGGGGATCTAGATTCTGGAACAAGTCCAGTACTTGAGCTGTGGTGAGGAACTCACTTTCTGGAGCCACTGCCTGGGTTTGAATCCTGGCTCCATAGTTTACTAGCTCTGTAACCTTGGGCAAGTTACTTAAGCTCTCTGTTTCTTAGTTTTTCCTCTGCAAAATGATGAAAAGAGTCATTATACTTTCGGAGCACCTGATTTCTGCTCAGGTCATGATCAGGGTCACGAGATCAAGCTCCATGTTGGGCTTCATGCTGGGCATGGAGTCTGCTTGAGATTCCGTCTCTTTCTGCCCCTTTCCCCGTTCTCTCTCTGTCTCTCTCTCAAGAAAAAAATAATCATGGTACCTTTTGGGTCATCATAATATTTAAAGAAATAATGTTTGCAAAGCAAACATTTGCAAAACATTATCTAACATACAGTAAGTGCTGTGTGTTTGTCAAATAACATTTGAATGTATAAAATTCATATTCATTAAAAGCCTTTGAACTAATGTCAGACTTTGATGATCACACAGACAAAAGAACAAGTATTTATTGGACCCCCACTGTGCTGGTTTCCTAGAGCTGCCATAACAAATGATCTTAAACTGGGTGGCTGAAAACAGAGATTTATTCTTTCTGAGTTCTGAAGGCCAGATGTCCAAAGTCAAGGTATTGGTGGGGCCATGCTCTCTCTGAAGGCTCTAGGGGAGAATCCTTGCTTCTTTCAGCTTCTAGTGGCTCTAGGTGTTCTAATCTTGCCTGTCTTCACACAGCCCCTTCTGTATCACTGGCCTTCTCTTATAAGGACACCTGTCATTGGATTTAGGGCTCACCCTACATCTAGGATAATATTGTCTCAAGATCCTTAATTATGTCAGCAAAGAACCTTTTTCCTAGTAAGGTAACTTTCACAGGTTCCTGGGGGCAGGAATTAGACATGCCTTTCTGAAGGCTACTTCACACCTTCAATACACACACCCATTACATTCTTCTTTAGTTCTCCCCAACAGCCCAGTGATATCAAGTAATGTGACCAAGGTCATATTTCTGAAAAATGGAATCAGATTCAAAGCTATTTGATTCTAAGAGCTCATATTTTAATCCTGCAAATATGTAGTGAGCTCCTACTAGGTGCCAAGCCTGGTGCTGTTTGGCAGAGATGGCATCAACTGAGTTTCTCTGTTCTCGGAAGACTGACATTGAGGGAGGAGATCTCCACCTCCATAGGGGGCTGAGGTGCAGGGCGGGCTTGTCCTTGCTCATAGTCAAGTGTAAATAGTGGGCTCATGGCTGTCTCAAGAAAGGATTAGTCATGATGGAGCCAAGAGAAGGCTTCATGGAGGAAGTAGCATCTGAACTGAGCTGAAGGGTGTGGAAGGTTTCAGGAAGCAGAGGAGAGCATTCCAGGTGCATAAGTAAACGCCTGTTTGATGCAAGTTGAGATAGTGGCTCATATAGATGTGGCCTGGAGAACGCCAAAGCTAGAGCCCTTCATGGCTGGGAGATTGTCAGGCCATGAGCCTGGGGAGATGCCAGCACATCTACATGGGGCTCTGTAGACGATGAAGGGCAGGCATCGCTCAGTAATCCTGTCACCCTCACCTGAGCTACAGGAAGGAGGCCATAGGAGTGCGCTTTGTCTACTGAGCCTGTTCCTGGAAATTCTCAGGTATATTTGGACACTAGTGGCTTAGCTTAGTGCTGCCCAATGTGGCATTTGGAACAACAGCATCAACATCACCTGGAAGGTTATTAGAAATGCAAATCCTTAGGTCTCACTCTGTATCTACTAAATCAACATATTTCTTTTAATTTAAAAAATATTTAAAATATTTTTGTGTTGAAGCACAATACGCATGTCAAGAAGTGCACCTATATCGACAACTTGATGACTTTTCACAAACTGCACACATCTTTGTGACCAGCTCCAAGACAAAGAAGCTCCCAGAAGAACCCTATCTTGTTTCCTGCTCATTGTCCCCCAGCTCATCCCAAGAGTAACACCCCCTCCTGCTTTTCAACGGCATAGATGAACTACACCTGCTGGAACACAGTACATACATGTTGGTTTCTGCCCTCTTTTGCACAATATCTTAATTGTAAGATTCACCCAGATTGTTGCATATGGTTGTAAATATTCATTTTGCTGTTGCATACTCTCCTATCATATGAATATACTATAATTTATATATCTATCCTACTGGCTTGGCATTTGGGAGGTTTCCAGTTGGGGCCTGTTTAGTCAGTTTGGGCAGCTGTCACAAAATACCACAGCCTGGGGGGGGGGGGGCGTAAACAGCATTTTATTTCTTGCTGTTGTAGAAGCTGAAAGTCCAAGATCAAGGTGCAGGAGATTTAGTGTCTGGTGAGAGTCATTTTCTTGGTTTGAGAACAGTTGTCTTCTTACTGTATCTTCAGGTGGAGGAGAGAGAGCATGAGCCTGCATGCACACAGGTCTCTTCCTCTTCCTATGAAGCATTAACCTCATCATGAGGGCTCCACCTCCACACCTTATCTAAACCTAAATACCTCCCAAAGGCCTTCTGATGAGCCTTCATTTCCCCATCACCCAAGCTTCGATAACTTTCAACTCATGATCAATTTTGTTTGGTTTCTACCTCTACCTATTCCTCCTACTCATCCCCTCCATTTTGAAGCAAATTCTAGTCTTTCTATCATATCATCTATAAATATTTCTGTACCTATCCCTAAAAATAAAGATGCTGGACTATTACACTGTAGAAAGCCAACAGCAGTTCTTCAATATAATAAAGTATTGAAGTGTTCAGATTTCTTGATTGTCTTGTAAATACAATTTTTTAATACAGTTTGACTCAATTGGGATCCAAATAATGCTCATATATTACAATAGGTTGACATGCCTCCTTCTGTCTCTGTTTAATTTCTAGGATGCGCCTCTAGGTCTTTTTCCTCCTTGCAATATTTTTGCTGAAGAACCTAGTTATTTTTCCTGCAGTATTTCTTATAGGCTGAACTTGGTTGATTCCATTTTCATGGCGTTCTTAACATATTTCTCTGCCTTTCTTACAGAGATCAGATACAAGTTCATTCTACAAAAGCAATTTATAGGCGGTATTGTACATTTGCACCAGGATATGGATACTATCTGTTTGGTTGTCTCCCTTTTTGTGATGTTAGCAGCACTGATGATCACTGTCTACTTGCATTCATTCACAACGGGTCCAGTCCTTTCAATGTTGTTTGCAAACATGCTCTCAGGTTTGTTAAAAATCTTAGGGAACAAAATGGAATACTTTGTATGTTCTGTAACGGCAAGTGTTCACTTAGTAGTATTTCATGGACATGTCCTTGTTAGGGTGTTGCCCGAGCTGGAAAGGTTTTTAAACAAGGAACTTGAAACATTCATTCACCAACCTTTTGATGTAGAGCCAAGACTGAAAACATTTTTTTAACATGAGTTAATTGTTTGCAGTTTCATGATTAGCGTTTCTGATATAAATAGCAGCCAAAATGTATCCTTTGTAATTTTTGGCTTCTTTGTTTTGATTTCTTTGAATTCAAAGAAAACACGTAGAGTTCAGAGTTGTGTGTTTTTAGTTGGCTTTTTCTTCCCAGAATTTTACAGTTGACTCACACGTGATTTCATCTAATTACTGGTCTTTAGTAAGTCTTTATAGAACATTTCGTTTTCTGTGCTCATTCTTTTTATATGCATATTTCCTTAGTTTGTGTAATATTTAATTACACATTGAACTTATTATACATAAAGAGGCAGAAAGAAGGTTGGGAGCAAATTGAGTGTTTTGGGTTGAAGTTTTCCTCCCACCAATTGATATGTTGATGTCCTAACCCCTGGTACCTCAAAATGTTACCTCATTTGGAGACAGGGTTGTTGCAGATGCCAGTAGTTAAACTGAGGTCATACTGGAGTAGGGTGGGCCCCTAACCCTATAGGATTAGTGTCCTTATGAGGTGAAATTGGTAGACAGATATAGACATGGAGAAGATGCCAGGTGAGTTCTGGAGTGATGGTTCCACAAGCCAAGGAACTGCCAGAAGCTAGGAGAGACCTAGAACAGCTCCTTCCCTAGAACTTTCAGAGGGAGCATGGCCCTGTCCACTCTTGGTCTTGGATTTCCAGCCCCTAGAACTGTGAGACAATACATTCCTGTGCTTTGAGCCACACCATTTGTGATTTTTAGTTGTCACAGGCCTAGCAAACACTTGCACCCAGTAAGTAGATACATGGACTGGTGTTGCAGAGGGTCACGTGTACCTGGCAGAGGTGGTCACTTCCTGGTGCATGAGGGAAGGACCTGCTGGCTGGGTGATCTGGGCAGCTGGAAAGTGGGATTTAGTTCCCCAGGTCTCCACTGTCATTCATACATTTATGATCCGAGTCACAACATCCATGCATTTCATTCATGAAGATTCAACGATACCTGCTGAAAAGGAAGAAAAGGAGAAATTAGTTGTATAAGCCGGTCTTTCTGCTGATGTACAACCATATCATGCAGTATTTGTCTGAAGGAGTTACCACCTCCATCAGCGCTTAAAAAAAAGACTGGCATTGCATGCTGGAGGTCAGAGATTTAAAGGATTTTCATGGGTAATTCCTCTCTACCTGCTTTTTATTCTCTGTAGTCCCTGCCTGACATAAGGCCCCAAACCCCTTCAAGATCAGATACCTTGTTCCTTGCCTCCTGTCCTCCAGGTGCCTCCTGGCCAAAGTCCTGTTGTTTCTTTAAAACCTTCCCCATGTGATCCCTATTCTGGAAATCTGGAACCTCTCATCTCATTATTTTGTCCTATTTCTGTATTTCTTGCACACTTTCACTGTTACATGTTTAACACTGCCTTTTGATAGTTTGTAGTCGTGGATTATAAACTTACTGATGCCGGCAAAGCCTGGTACTTTGGAAGATCCTTCATAATCTCTTGCTTTTGTTTTGGTACTTCTGAGCTTGAAAAACACACTTTTCTCTCCCTACCAAATTTTTTATTTACTCAGCAAAAGTGGAGCATTTGCTGTGTGTACTTTTTTGAAATACTGGTGTCAGGATGATACCACGGAGCTCTTATATAGTAAAACCCTCAGGGCCATGTGTCTTTCTGGAGTGTGTTCCTCTGCTTTACAGTTCTCTTCTATAAATTCCCTTACTGTCAGCTTTGCAAATTTTTTCTTTTGTTCTTGCATTGTCAGCTGTTAATGCAGCTCTGCTTTCTTGGAATCCTAATGCTTCACTTCATACGTGTGTGTTGCAGTGGGTGGCTCCATTTTTCCTTTAGAATTCAAAGTGCATGAACTTTATGATAGCTCTATGTATTTCAGACACTTATTACTTTACATTCAAGGTTACTGCTTTTTTACTTTCATGGGAAAACCCAAGTTTATAATTTTTTAGCAAATAGTATTCCCAAACTTAACAGTAATTAAATATCTGTGGAGAGCTTAAGAACAAGGAATAGCTACAGTGTGAGGAACATCATGTGTGATCCAGACTAAAGGTGACGAGAAGTCCTGGAGATACCTGAACTGAGAAGGAATAAATATTTAATTAAATCTAAATCACCACATGAGTCCAATTATGTACATTGCTCTTGTGCCCAGTATTTATTAAAATAACTTAAAGCTAATTTTATTTTTAAGTATAAAAGCAATATATACACATCAAAAGCAAATAACAGGGTGCCTGGGTGCCTCAGTCAGTTAAGCATCTGCCCTTGGCTTGGATCATGATCCTGGAGTTCCGTGATCGAGCCCCTCATTGGGCTCCCTGCTCAGGAGGGAGTCTGCTTCTCCCTCTGGCCCTCACCGCCCTCGTGTGCTCACTCGCTCTGTCTCTCTCTCTCTCTCAAATAAATAAATAAATAAAATCTTTAGAAAAAAAGAAAATAACATTAAAATGTCATGATTACTAACAAGTTTTGTATGTAGCTATTCTTTCACTCCTTCGTTCATTCATTCAGTAGGTATTTGGTGAGTCCTTACCAAGTACCAGGCTGTGTTCTAGGCTCTAGAAATAAACATCTAAAAAATGTTTTACACACACATACATTTTTTTAAAGGAATTATTCAATGTGCTCTTTGCCCTTTGCTGTTCAAACTTACAATATCTGATAGATTATTCTAGACATCCATTTTATTTCTCTTTAACTTCACAAAATGCAGGGAAGTACAGAAAAGAAAATTCATAAAACATTGGTAGTTTTCTTATGCTCCCAGAATGAATAGTCAGGTTGCTTTGAATAAAAGATAGAAAACATAATTGACAAAATCGGAATCCCCTTTACATACCATCCCCTATCTCATTCCTCTCCTGCCTTCCCTCCTATGCTTCTCCACAGACACCTTTTCCTCTCAGTGCATGTTTTTATGTACTCACTATTCGTATTCAAAGAGTAGTGTTTTGTGTGTGAGTCCTGCTTTATGCCTGCTTGTTGTTTTTTAACTCGCTGTTAAGTTTTGGGTTTCTTTCTTTCTTTCTTTCTTTCTTTCTTTCTTTCTTTCTTTCTTTTTAAGATTTCATTTATTTATTTGCTAGAGCGAGTGAGAGAGAGCAAGAGAGAGAGAGGGAGAGAGGCAGAGGGAGAAGGAGAAGCAGGCTCCCCGCTGGGCAGGGAGCTGGACATGGGACTGATCCCTTTCTATTACCTGAGCCAAGGGCAGGCGCTTAACCGACTGAGCCACCTAGGTACTCCAAGTTTTGGGTTTCTATTCATGCCAAAACCCATTGATTCTAATCCATTCATTTGAGCTGTAACAATGTCCCATTGTATGAGTAAGCCACGTTGTGTTTATTCTGTTCCATAGTGATGGCATTTAGGTCTTTTTCCTCATTTGCTGTATAGTGTTCCATTGATTAGACAATGCATTTCACTGTTTTTGATGGATATTTCGGTTAGCAGTTCTTTTTGCTATTCAAACATTGCTACAAGGACTGCTTGTGAATGTCTAGCTTGACATACTTGGGCAAGTAAATTCAATAGGAGGAACCTCTAGATAAGGAATTACTGTTACAAATGTGTGTATATTTAAAATTTTGATTGATATTACCAAGTGGTTCCTGAGTTTGTGTACCAATTTGCATACCCAGTATTATTAATGCATGAAAATACATGCATACCCACATATTTTTCCAACTCTGGTTATTGAGATTTTTCATCATTGCAAGTCTGACACATTATAGGAAAAAAAAAATCATTGTTTAATTTGTGTATCTTTAATCACTGGTGAGTCATACATATCCTTTTATACATTTACATTTCATTTTGCAAAGAACTTCCTCTTTTTGCCTTTGCTTATTTTCCAGCCGAATTATTGGTATTTTCCACTTTGATTTGTTCCAATATCTCACTGAATTTTAAAAATACTGAATTTTTGGAATAGGTAACATATTTGCATGGCCCCAAATTTAAACATAAAAAAAGATATACAGTATGAAGCTTCTGTCCCAGCTAGCTTCTTTACAGACAATCACTATTATCAGTTTATGCATACATTCGTGTGTCTGTGTCTTTTCAGATGTCTTTTCTACATACATGAGCAAAAATGTGCATGTGGTTTTTTCTTCACAAATGATAATATATTGTATGTATTATTTGGCACCTCGCTTTCTTGTTAAACATACAACTTGGTCATTACATTATATTAGTACATAAGGAGGGAATTCCTCATTCCTTTTATTATTACTATAGAAGTAGTCCATTACTGATTAACTCATTTCCACCATTTTACTGCTACAAACAGTGTTATAAATCACTTTAATTATTTCATAAATGTGCAAGTACATATGGAGGATATGTTTCTAGAAATAGAATAGCCAAGCCAACTTAGAATTTAATGAATTTGTACCTATAATAGATATTGCCCAGTTGCACTCCATAAAGGTTGATCCGGTTTAAACCTACATTAGAAATGCAAAAACATCTTAATAATGTTGTCTAGTGTCTTGTAAGGTAGACATCATCTCTATATTACATATGTGCAAATAGATGCTCCGAGAGAGGACTGCCCTTAGTCGGGATCACACAGCTTGTGGGTGGGCAGAGCAGGAGTTAGACTCAGGTCTGCTTGATTTCAGGATCTTACTCTTTTTATTATGCTTTTAGACTAGGCTATTGCATGATACCTTTTAGTGGGATCAAGCAGTGCCCCTCGCTTTGTGAGCTCTACTTCCAAGAAGTCTAGGAAGGAAAATAAGTAGCATGATTTTAACTCTTGATATGTAGGTTTAAGTCCAGTTATTACTCATGGATTTTAGAACATTTCCACATGTCTTTTCAAACATTGCATTGCTTGCTTTCCACCTCTGTCTTCCCTGCCACAACAGGAATAAACTTTGCAATGAAGGACTGGTCTTTACTGGCTCCCCGTGTGCCTTTGAAATGAAAAATTATGTTCATTTGGTCGATCTGTTTTTAGGAATTTTTCCCTTCTGCATTCACACGTCTATTTAGTTTTCTTCCTTAACTTTTTGGGTTAAACATTCAATTGCTTCATTTTTGTTCTCATTTCCTAATAGATTTGTCTGTAAAATATCCCCTAAGAATAGTTTCGGCTTTCTCCTGTAAATTTAGAGATATCATGTAGATTTGACATACAGATTTTCATTTGTAATTTCTAATAATCTATCATTTCAGTTTTGAGCTCCTCTTCTACCCAGTTTGACTCATGTCGAGTGAGTAATTTTACCTTTTTTAAAAGGAATGAATGTGAAAAGCTAAGCGTGAGTTGTTATGGTCCCTTTATTTATAAATGTTCATCTCCTGCAGCCTGGAGTGAGCTGCTCAGCGGAGGGGCTCCTGGTGAGCGCTCCTCTCATGCATCTCTCCTCAGTGCTTTCTGGAATTTTCTGGCCTTTCTTCAGTTGCATCAGGACATTAAGCCAGCTGTTGACTGTATCTCAGAGTTTCCTTTTAGTGAGAGTACATGAGGAAAAATGCCTTCCTTCTTGTCTTGAACGTTTCCTGAACAACTGGCCTAAGCAATTGTAGGTGGCTTCTGGGCATTCTAGAACAGTGGCTCTGCCTCTAACCACCATTACAGGACCCTCCCGTGCGCCCCTTCCTTCACGTCTTCCTTTTCCTCAAATGCCAAAAGCACGGGGTGGGCGGGGCTGAACCAGAGATCAGAACATATCTGTCTGCCAGGAGCTAAGGAGTTGCATCTTATGTCCCTGGGCTGGCTTGTCTTTCTTCTTTCGTCTTATTCATGTTCTCTTACGGATTAGGAATAAAAATAAGAAATCCCCAAAGGCCAAATTTTTATTGAGTGGGATTAAGAAAAAAAAGAACTACATAATTTCAAACTAGAGGAGGAGGGTTGGAAAAGACCTCCCAGGGCAGCAGCCAAGGTGAAAGAAGTCTCTGGAGCCTGGCAAGGAGAATGGTGATTAGCTTACAGATGGCCGCTTGAGAGACAAGACTTCTAGTTAGTCATTCTGTGGTGGGGTGGGGTGAGGGGGAGGCTTCTTAGTCAACCCTGGGAGCCAAAAGGTGGCGACAGAACTGTGTATTTTTGTCTGGCATTTCTTTAGCATTTATGACATTATGCAGGAATCTGTAAGTTCCTGAATTTTAATTTTAAAATGTTTTAATTTGATGGGGTTGCTGATTCCATGGCCCATGTTTACTAATTGAGAGGAAGGCTCTCTTCAGACCTGATTGGAAGTAAATAGCTTTGTATATCCTGGGGAAGAGGGGGTTGTGTGTTGTAATATCCTCTTGGAAATTGGCTGACCCAGAAACTCAGCCTAATGAGATTTGGACAGCAGGCCGCAAGGAGGGGAATTACCGTGACATGCTGCGTTCAATGCAGCTGCTCTTCAATAGGACTGTCTACCCTGAGGCCTGTGTTGCAGGGAATTGCATTTCTTTAAAAGAGTCATTCCAGATATAACTTGTGCCATAGAAGGAAGGCTGAGCAGAAATGAGTATCTGTGCTGAAATTCAAGTTCACAGCTGACTTCAGAAACGGATGCCTCTGGAGAATTGCATTACAATAACAGGAACAGACCAGGCTTCTTAGAGACCAGTCTGTTCGCCGGGAAAGCCAGATGTTCTGCTGTGAACATGTGTGTCAGATCTGGCCACTTCTCTGTGTCAGGACAGTCGTCCCCCGCGTGAGGCTGCCTATCACCTGGACCATGGCAGTGGCCTCCTGACTCACACAGACAGTGCGGAGGGTTATACATAGTAGCTCCCTGATGACTGTAATAGTTAACCCAGCTGGCCTCCCTGCTCTTCCTGGAACACACCACTCCACATCCCGCCTTAGACCTTTACCATCTGACTGTTCCCTTTGTTTGGACCATTCTTCTGCTTGACTTGTCACTCTCGCCACTCAGGTCTTTGCTCACACGACATCTCCTCAAAGAGATTGTCTCCAGCCATACCAATGTAGGACCCCCTTCCCTGCTCCCTTCCCTGGTAGCACATATCTTGGTGTAATAGTAAATATTTGTTTATCTTGTTTATTAAACTCTAAACGTCTTGATGAGGGAGTTATGTTATCTTGTTTGCCTCTTCAACAACTGCATTCCCCGGAACCTGGCATGTGCCTGGAACAGAGCAGGTGCTCAGTATGTCTCGATTATATGCGTAAGTGGATGCGTTCTTGCACAGCCCACTTGTTCACTGTGCTGCAGGCACACTGGCCTAGAGATTTCCCAGACTCTAAGCCACTTCCTGACACTGGTGCCTTGCACCTGCTGTGCCTTCTACCTGAGGGCTCTGCAACCTCACAGCGGGTGGCTTGTTCCCTGGCATCTTCACAATCTCTGCCCGGGCTTCCTCCTCAGTGGTGGTCTTCCCTGACCTGCTGTGCTGACAGCAGGCCACCTCCTCGCTTATTTTTCCCCGACTCAGCACCCCCACTTTCACTCTGAGAGCCCCTCACCTTCACTTTTTGGGCACCCACAACCTGCGTTATAGACATCCCCTTGCCCACCCCTCCTACTCGATCATCTTCCCAAAGAATTCCAAATCTTGTTGCACCATTTTCTCAGGTTGCTTCCAGAGCAGCTAACTGTGTCTACTGGCCCCACTTTAAATGTATATCTGAGCACGTTCCCATTTCCTTACTTACCTACTCTTTTTTCTCTCCTCCAGTTTTTACCCTATGCCCTTCTCCGTCAGCCAGTGACCTTAGACCGCATGGAGAAAATGAATGGAATCACATAGAAACCGACCCCTCCCTCCCTACTTTGATTTCCAGTTGTTCACTCAGGGTTATTCAGGCATTTAGACTTCTTTGCTCCAAGGAGAATTATTATTAGTGGAAAGATCTGATCATTTTCAAAGTTTCAGAAAGAGTTATCAATTTACCAGGAGGTTCTGTGATGTTTTATGCCACCACCAGAAATGCATTGGTATTTTAAAGACTGAATTAGTTGCCAGGGACATAACATGTTAGTACTTTAATAGAGATTCCTGACTACTAGAGAGATTGATTGTGCTTCCATCTGTTTGTTTCCTGTTTTGGGGAGTTTGCCTTTGAAATGCCTTGAACCTAGTTATGTAGCAGAGTCAGTCCTTTTAGTATTGATTCCATGAGAGCAGGAACCCTTCGCCTAATCTGTTTACTGTGAATTATCACTGGACCATTTAGATTTAGAAAAGATGTCATTTGGGGAAGATCATTGGGTCAGAAATCATCATCCAGTGTATTCCATCATACGGATGAGACCACGAAGGCCCAGAAATAATAATCTTGTTTAAGATAGTACAGCCAAATGAGAGCCGGTAGGATAAGCAAGCAGGAAAGGGGCCCAGGGAGGATTCTCTGAGCAAGGGAGGCAGTGCCTCCTTTCCTGTTCCAAATGGATTCCTGATCCTTGGAGCATAGCAGGAGCTTTTGTTGAATGAATGTGTCTCTGTTGACTAAGTGAATTGTTTAATCATTTGTAATATCATTCATTACCAACACAATAGACGTACCTTTATTTATTTCCATTTTAAATATTTGTTTATTAATCTTGGGGTGGGGGGAGGTTTGAGGAGCAGAGGGAAAGGGAGAGAATCCCAAGCCGAGTCTACACTGAGTGCAGAGCCTTTTACAGGGTTTGATCTCACAACCCTAAGAACATGACCTGAGCCGAAACCAAGAGTCGGATGCTTAACCGGCTAAGCCACCCAGGCACCCCTTATTTCCATTTTACAAGTAGAATATATTTATACGGAATACACAGAAACATAAATAAAAGATGTATCCATTCTCCCACCCAAAGATAACGTCTGTTTACATTTTGGTCTCCTGTCTTTAGACTTTTTTTTTTTCCCTAAGCAAAGATATTTTTTGTTAGTGTTTTTATATAGTTAAAATCACACTCTACCCCCATATAAGATGGAGGCATAAAGTTATGACCTAGAAGAAAGACAGAAAGATATTTAGATCATCTGGTTTCAAACCATTTTTACCCACTGGTCTCTTGTGTATGCAGATTACCTAACCGGTCTATGCTTGAGGGTTTAATTCTTTTATTATGATAAATGAGACTTAAAAAAAAAACAAGTTGCACATTCGAAAACCAGACTGAATTAAGGACTTAGAGCTACAGGGAAATCGTATTTAGCTGATATTTAATATACCATTGGAAAGACTGGGGTCTTAAAGTTCAACAATAATAATGGTTTGGAATTGTGTTTTAGTTTGTAGGAAGCGTCTGATTTCCCAACCCCACCCTCTTTGGGACTTAATCAAGAAGGAATTTCTTAAAACAAGGCAAAACTTCTTATGAATAGGACCATGATTGTATCTCTAGGTTCTTTTTTTCAAGGAAACTATTCTTCTTAGAAGAATGGTAGCTTCCTGGATCTCATTTAGGTCATACAAGTGTTTAGGGCATACAAGTGCTTACCACAGGTGCATAAGATTTATGTGGGAGAGAGAACTTCCCTGCTTTAAAGGAAAGAAGAGTTTGTAGTTGAGGGGACAAATGTATTTGCAGAAATAAATCATCCAGAGAACACATAAGCCAGTGGATCATTAAATGTCACAAGTGAGTGATGACTTGTAGGTATTTAGCAATGAGGGAAGTTGGCTGAGGACCTCAAGTTTGAACTTTAAAGGATAGAAGGAGGGTTTTGATGGGTGGAGGAATAATATCAGCAAGACTCAGGGGGTCACAAGCAAGACATGTTTGGTTTTAGGGACCAGGGAAGAAACCTGGCTGGATTAGAAGGATCTTGTTTGGAGGAAGATAGACTTATATCAACTGCCTATTGATTGTTTAATATGTGGTGGGCATCTTATCTTGTTCAGGGTTTTTTACATATTGGTTTTCAGCAATGGGTATTATTACCTCCATCTTACAGATGAGAAAACTGAGGACCAAGGATATTCAGTAAGTCACACAACATTATGTATCAGATCTGGAATTTGAACTCAGGATCACCTGATTTGGATGACCATTTAGTCCATCATTTAAACCAGGGCATTTAAAGAGTAAAAGGGAACACTAGTAACGATTAGGTCAAGGCAACAGATGTGAAGTGGGACTGTCTGAGCAAATCAAGAAATACACTGACCGCTCTTCTCCAAAGTCAGTGCTCATTTTTATTTTAATCGGAAGTATAGGGTGACATGATGGATACCTCTAAAGATAATTCAGAGTGGAGGCCATATAAAGGAGGTTATAGACTGATTCATCTGACAGCACTGTGTAGAATGCAATGGAAGAGAAAAGAGGTGAGAGGCCAAAGGAGTAATTAGTTGACCGCTTCACTAAAAATAGATTAGGTGTGTGATGAAGATCTGGATTAGATAACAGAATGCGAGGTGAATAAGATTTCCTATCAGTTGTTAATAATGAAAAATTTCAAACCTACCCAAGACTGGAAAGATTGATACAAGGAATCCCCACACCAGTTGCCCAGCTGAAAAATTATCTGATTTTATCATATTTGCTTCATCTATCTTTTTTCTCTCTACATTTTTCTTTGCTGGAACATTTAAAGCAAACCTAGACATAGTTATCATCTCACCTTGCATTTCAGTGTGCTTTTTCTCAGAGAGATGAACATTTCTTACTATCCACAGTGTCATTACCAACCTACAAAAATTAATAAGAATTGCTAATTTTTCTATTAACCGCCGTTGGGTTTAGTATCCATATTTTC